>NW_028128362.1:0-64591 GCF_965231255.1 Vanellus vanellus
GCAGCAAAAGGCTGGACGTTTGTCTTTTTTGCTCCGGAGGCTGCCGAAAGCGGAAAATAGGTGCTTTTTGAGGATGGAGTCCGCAGGAAAGCAGAGAGGGCCAAATTGTCTGTGGCATTTGAAAGGGTTCCAGGAGGCAGTGAGAACCAGCATTACTTTTCCCCGCTGGCACCTTTGCTGTGGCAGCAAAAGCTGGACGTTTGTCTTTTTTGCTCCGGACGCTGCCGAAAGCGAAAACAGGTGCTTTTGAGGATGGAGTCCGCAGGAAAGCAGAGAGGGCCAAATTGTCAGGGGCATTTGAAAGGGTTCCAGGAGGCAGTGAGAACCAGGATTACTTTTCCCCGCTGGCACCTTTGCTGTGGCAGCAAAAGCTGGACGTTTGTCTTTTTTGCTCCGGAGGCTGCCGAAAGCGAAAATAGGTGCTTTTGAGGATGGAGTCCGCAGGAAAGCAGAGAGGGCCAAATTGTCTGGGGCATTTGAAGAGGTTCCAGGAGGCAGTGAGAACCAGCATTACTTTTCCCCGCTGGCACCTTTGCTGTGGCAGCAAAAGCTGGACGTTTGTCTTTTTTGCTCCGGAGGGCGCCGAAAGCGAAAACAGGTGCTTTTGAGGATGGAGTCCGCAGAAAAGCAGAGAGGGCCAAATTGTCAGGGGCATTTGAAGGAGTTCCAGGAGGCAGTGAGAACCAGCATTACTTTTCCCTGCTGGCACCTTTGCTGTGGCAGCAAAAGCTGGACGTTTGTCTTTTTTGCTCCGGAGGGCGCCGAAAGCGAAAACAGGTGCTTTTGAGGATGGAGTCCGCAGGAAAGCAGAGAGGGCCAAATTGTCTGGGGCATTTGAAAGGGTTCCAGGAGGCAGTGAGAACCAGCATAACTTTTCCCCGCTGGCACCTTTGCTGTGGCAGCAAAAGCTGGCCGTTTGTCTTTTTTGCTCCGGAGGCTGCCGAAAGCAAAAACAGGTGCTTTTGAGGATGGAGTCCGCAGGAAAGCAGAGAGGGCCAAATTGTCTGGGGCATTTGAACAGGTTCCAGGAGGCAGTGAGAACCAGCATTACTTTTCCCCGCTGGCACCTTTGCTGTGGCAGCAAAAGCTGGACGTTTGTCTTTTTTGCTCCGGACGCTGCCGAAAGCGAAAACAGGTGCTTTTGAGGATGGAGTCCGCAGGAAAGCAGAGAGGGCCAAATTGTCTGGGGCATTTGAAAGGGTTCCAGGAGGCAGTGAGAACCAGCATTACTTTTCCCCGCTGGCACCTTTGCTGTGGCAGCAAAAGCTGGACGTTTGTCTTTTTTGCTCCGGAGGCTGCCGAAAGCGAAAACAGGTGCTTTTTGAGGATGGAGTCCACAGGAAAGCAGAGAGGGCCAAATTGTCTGTGGCATTTGAAAGGGTTCCAGGAGGCAGTGAGAACCAGCATTACTTTTCCCCGCTGGCACCTTTGCTGTGGCAGCAAAAGCTGGACGTTTGTCTTTTTTGCTCCGGAGGCTGCCGAAAGCGAAAATAGGTGCTTTTGAGGATGGAGTCCGCAGGAAAGCAGAGAGGGCCAAATTGTCTGTGGCATTTGAAAGAGTTCCAGGAGGCAGTGAGAACCAGCATCACTTTTCCCCGCTGGCACCTTTGCTGTGGCAGCAAAAGCTGGACGTTTGTCTTTTTACCACCGGAGGGCGCCGAAAGTGAAAAAAGGCGCTTTTGAAGATAGAGTCCACAGGAAAGCAGAGAGGGCTTAATTTTCTGGGGCATTTGAAAGGGTTCCAGGAGGCAGTGAGAACCAGCATTACTTTTCCCCGCTGGCACCTTTGCTGTGGCAGCAAAAGCTGGACGTTTGTCTTTTTTGCTCCGGACGCTGCCGAAAGCGAAAACAGGTGCTTTTGAGGATGGAGTCCCGCAGGAAAGCAGAGAGGGCCAAATTGTCTGGGGCATTTGAAAGGGTTCCAGGAGGCAGTGAGAACCAGCATTACTTTTCCCCGCTGGCACCTTTGCTGTGGCAGCAAAAGCTGGACGTTTGTCTTTTTTGCTCCGGAGGCTGCCGAAAGCGAAAACAGGTGCTTTTGAGGATGGAGTCCACAGGAAAGCAGAGAGGGCCAAATTGTCTGTGGCATTTGAAAGGGTTCCAGGAGGCAGTGAGAACCAGCATTACTTTTCCCCGCTGGCACCTTTGCTGTGGCAGCAAAAGCTGGACGTTTGTCTTTTTTGCTCCGGAGGCTGCCGAAAGCGAAAATAGGTGCTTTTGAGGATGGAGTCCGCAGGAAAGCAGAGAGGGCCAAATTGTCTGTGGCATTTGAAAGAGTTCCAGGAGGCAGTGAGAACCAGCATCACTTTTCCCCGCTGGCATCTTTGCTGTGGCAGCAAAAGCTGGACGTTTGTCTTTTTACCACCGGAGGGCGCCGAAAGTGAAAAAAGGCGCTTTTGAGGATAGAGTCCACAGGAAAGCAGAGAGGGCTTAATTTTCTGGGGCATTTGAAAGGGTTCCAGGAGGCAGTGAGAACCAGCATTACTTTTCCCCGCTGGCACCTTTGCTGTGGCAGCAAAAGCTGGACGTTTGTCTTTTTTGCTCCGGAGGCTGCCGAAAGCGAAAATAGGTGCTTTTGAGGATGGAGTCCGCAGGAAAGCAGAGAGGGCCAAATTGTCTGTGGCATTTGAAAGGGTTCCAGGAGGCAGTGAGAACCAGCATTACTTTTCCCCGCTGGCACCTTTGCTGTGGCAGCAAAAGCTGGACGTTTGTCTTTTTTGCTCCGGACGCTGCCGAAAGCGAAAACAGGTGCTTTTGAGGATGGAGTCCGCAGGAAAGCAGAGAGGGCCAAATTGTCAGGGGCATTTGAAAGGGTTCCAGGAGGCAGTGAGAACCAGGATTACTTTTCCCCGCTGGCACCTTTGCTGTGGCAGCAAAAGCTGGACGTTTGTCTTTTTTGCTCCGGAGGCTGCCGAAAGCGAAAATAGGTGCTTTTGAGGATGGAGTCCGCAGGAAAGCAGAGAGGGCCAAATTGTCTGGGGCATTTGAAGAGGTTCCAGGAGGCAGTGAGAACCAGCATTACTTTTCCCCGCTGGCACCTTTGCTGTGGCAGCAAAAGCTGGACGTTTGTCTTTTTTGCTCCGGAGGGCGCCGAAAGCGAAAACAGGTGCTTTTGAGGATGGAGTCCGCAGAAAAGCAGAGAGGGCCAAATTGTCAGGGGCATTTGAAGGAGTTCCAGGAGGCAGTGAGAACCAGCATTACTTTTCCCTGCTGGCACCTTTGCTGTGGCAGCAAAAGCTGGACGTTTGTCTTTTTTGCTCCGGAGGGCGCCGAAAGCGAAAACAGGTGCTTTTGAGGATGGAGTCCGCAGGAAAGCAGAGAGGGCCAAATTGTCTGGGGCATTTGAAAGGGTTCCAGGAGGCAGTGAGAACCAGCATAACTTTTCCCCGCTGGCACCTTTGCTGTGGCAGCAAAAGCTGGCCGTTTGTCTTTTTTGCTCCGGAGGCTGCCGAAAGCAAAAACAGGTGCTTTTGAGGATGGAGTCCGCAGGAAAGCAGAGAGGGCCAAATTGTCTGGGGCATTTGAACAGGTTCCAGGAGGCAGTGAGAACCAGCATTACTTTTCCCCGCTGGCACCTTTGCTGTGGCAGCAAAAGCTGGACGTTTGTCTTTTTTGCTCCGGACGCTGCCGAAAGCGAAAACAGGTGCTTTTGAGGATGGAGTCCGCAGGAAAGCAGAGAGGGCCAAATTGTCTGGGGCATTTGAAAGGGTTCCAGGAGGCAGTGAGAACCAGCATTACTTTTCCCCGCTGGCACCTTTGCTGTGGCAGCAAAAGCTGGACGTTGTCTTTTTTGCTCCGGAGGCTGCCGAAAGCGAAAACAGGTGCTTTTGAGGATGGAGTCCACAGGAAAGCAGAGAGGGCCAAATTGTCTGTGGCATTTGAAAGGGTTCCAGGAGGCAGTGAGAACCAGCATTACTTTTCCCCGCTGGCACCTTTGCTGTGGCAGCAAAAGCTGGACGTTTGTCTTTTTTGCTCCGGAGGCTGCCGAAAGCGAAAATAGGTGCTTTTGAGGATGGAGTCCGCAGGAAAGCAGAGAGGGCCAAATTGTCTGTGGCATTTGAAAGAGTTCCAGGAGGCAGTGAGAACCAGCATCACTTTTCCCCGCTGGCACCTTTGCTGTGGCAGCAAAAGCTGGACGTTTGTCTTTTTACCACCGGAGGGCGCCGAAAGTGAAAAAAGGCGCTTTTGAAGATAGAGTCCACAGGAAAGCAGAGAGGGCTTAATTTTCTGGGGCATTTGAAAGGGTTCCAGGAGGCAGTGAGAACCAGCATTACTTTTCCCCGCTGGCACCTTTGCTGTGGCAGCAAAAGCTGGACGTTTGTCTTTTTTGCTCCGGACGCTGCCGAAAGCGAAAACAGGTGCTTTTGAGGATGGAGTCCGCAGGAAAGCAGAGAGGGCCAAATTGTCTGGGGCATTTGAAAGGGTTCCAGGAGGCAGTGAGAACCAGCATTACTTTTCCCCGCTGGCACCTTTGCTGTGGCAGCAAAAGCTGGACGTTTGTCTTTTTTGCTCCGGAGGCTGCCGAAAGCGAAAACAGGTGCTTTTGAGGATGGAGTCCACAGGAAAGCAGAGAGGGCCAAATTGTCTGTGGCATTTGAAAGGGTTCCAGGAGGCAGTGAGAACCAGCATTACTTTTCCCCGCTGGCACCTTTGCTGTGGCAGCAAAAGCTGGACGTTTGTCTTTTTTGCTCCGGAGGCTGCCGAAAGCGAAAATAGGTGCTTTTGAGGATGGAGTCCGCAGGAAAGCAGAGAGGGCCAAATTGTCTGTGGCATTTGAAAGAGTTCCAGGAGGCAGTGAGAACCAGCATCACTTTTCCCCGCTGGCACCTTTGCTGTGGCAGCAAAAGCTGGACGTTTGTCTTTTTACCACCGGAGGGCGCCGAAAGTGAAAAAAGGCGCTTTTGAAGATAGAGTCCACAGGAAAGCAGAGAGGGCTTAATTTTCTGGGGCATTTGAAAGGGTTCCAGGAGGCAGTGAGAACCAGCATTACTTTTCCCCGCTGGCACCTTTGCTGTGGCAGCAAAAGCTGGACGTTTGTCTTTTTTGCTCCGGAGGCTGCCGAAAGCGAAAATAGGTGCTTTTGAGGATGGAGTCCGCAGGAAAGCAGAGAGGGCCAAATTGTCTGGGGCATTTGAAAGGGTTCCAGGAGGCAGTGAGAACCAGCATTACTTTTCCCCGCTGGCACCTTTGCTGTGGCAGCAAAAGCTGGACGTTTGTCTTTTTTGCTCCGGACGCTGCCGAAAGCGAAAACAGGTGCTTTTGAGGATGGAGTCCGCAGGAAAGCAGAGAGGGCCAAATTGTCTGGGGCATTTGAAAGGGTTCCAGGAGGCAGTGAGAACCAGCATTACTTTTCCCCGCTGGCACCTTTGCTGTGGCAGCAAAAGCTGGACGTTTGTCTTTTTTGCTCCGGAGGCTGCCGAAAGCGAAAATAGGTGCTTTTGAGGATGGAGTCCGCAGGAAAGCAGAGAGGGCCAAATTGTCTGGGGCATTTGAAGAGGTTCCAGGAGGCAGTGAGAACCAGCATTACTTTTCCCCGCTGGCACCTTTGCTGTGGCAGCAAAAGCTGGACGTTTGTCTTTTTTGCTCCGGAGGCTGCCGAAAGCGAAAACAGGTGCTTTTGAGGATGGAGTCCGCAGGAAAGCAGAGAGGGCCAAATTGTCTGGGGCATTTGAAAGGGTTCCAGGAGGCAGTGAGAACCAGCATTACTTTTCCCCGCTGGCACCTTTGCTGTGGCAGCAAAAGCTGGACGTTTGTCTTTTTTGCTCCGGAGGCTGCCGAAAGCGAAAACAGGTGCTTTTGAGGATGGAGTCCACAGGAAAGCAGAGAGGGCCAAATTGTCTGGGGCATTTGAAAGGGTTCCAGGAGGCAGTGAGAACCAGCATTACTTTTCCCCGCTGGCACCTTTGCTGTGGCAGCAAAAGCTGGACGTTTGTCTTTTTTGCTCCGGAGGCTGCCGAAAGCGAAAATAGGTGCTTTTGAGGATGGAGTCCGCAGGAAAGCAGAGAGGGCCAAATTGTGTGTGGCATTTGAAAGAGTTCCAGGAGGCAGTGAGAACCAGCATCACTTTTCCCCGCTGGCACCTTTGCTGTGGCAGCAAAAGCTGGACGTTTGTCTTTTTACCACCGGAGGGCGCCGAAAGTGAAAAAAGGCGCTTTTGAAGATAGAGTCCACAGGAAAGCAGAGAGGGCTTAATTTTCTGGGGCATTTGAAAGGGTTCCAGGAGGCAGTGAGAACCAGCATTACTTTTCCCCGCTGGCACCTTTGCTGTGGCAGCAAAAGCTGGACGTTTGTCTTTTTTGCTCCGGAGGCTGCCGAAAGCGAAAATAGGTGCTTTTGAGGATGGAGTCCGCAGGAAAGCAGAGAGGGCCAAATTGTCTGGGGCATTTGAAAGGGTTCCAGGAGGCAGTGAGAACCAGCATTACTTTTCCCCGCTGGCACCTTTGCTGTGGCAGCAAAAGCTGGACGTTTGTCTTTTTTGCTCCGGAGGCTGCCGAAAGCGAAAACAGGTGCTTTTGAGGATGGAGTCCGCAGGAAAGCAGAGAGGGCCAAATTGTCTGTGGCATTTGAAAGGGTTCCAGGAGGCAGTGAGAACCAGCATTACTTTTCCCCGCTGGCACCTTTGCTGTGGCAGCAAAAGCTGGACGTTTGTCTTTTTTGCTCCGGAGGCTGCCGAAAGCGAAAATAGGTGCTTTTGAGGATGGAGTCCGCAGGAAAGCAGAGAGGGCCAAATTGTCTGGGGCATTTGAAGAGGTTCCAGGAGGCAGTGAGAACCAGCATTACTTTTCCCCGCTGGCACCTTTGCTGTGGCAGCAAAAGCTGGACGTTTGTCTTTTTTGCTCCGGAGGCTGCCGAAAGCGAAAATAGGTGCTTTTGAGGATGGAGTCCGCAGGAAAGCAGAGAGGGCCAAATTGTCTGTGGCATTTGAAAGAGTTCCAGGAGGCAGTGAGAACCAGCATCACTTTTCCCCGCTGGCACCTTTGCTGTGGCAGCAAAAGCTGGACGTTTGTCTTTTTACCACCGGAGGGCGCCGAAAGTGAAAAAAGGCGCTTTTGAAGATAGAGTCCACAGGAAAGCAGAGAGGGCTTAATTTTCTGGGGCATTTGAAAGGGTTCCAGGAGGCAGTGAGAACCAGCATTACTTTTCCCCGCTGGCACCTTTGCTGTGGCAGCAAAAGCTGGACGTTTGTCTTTTTTGCTCCGGAGGCTGCCGAAAGCGAAAATAGGTGCTTTTGAGGATGGAGTCCGCAGGAAAGCAGAGAGGGCCAAATTGTCTGGGGCATTTGAAAGGGTTCCAGGAGGCAGTGAGAACCAGCATTACTTTTCCCCGCTGGCACCTTTGCTGTGGCAGCAAAAGCTGGACGTTTGTCTTTTTTGCTCCGGACGCTGCCGAAAGCGAAAACAGGTGCTTTTGAGGATGGAGTCCGCAGGAAAGCAGAGAGGGCCAAATTGTCTGGGGCATTTGAAAGGGTTCCAGGAGGCAGTGAGAACCAGCATTACTTTTCCCCGCTGGCACCTTTGCTGTGGCAGCAAAAGCTGGACGTTTGTCTTTTTTGCTCCGGAGGCTGCCGAAAGCGAAAATAGGTGCTTTTGAGGATGGAGTCCGCAGGAAAGCAGAGAGGGCCAAATTGTCTGGGGCATTTGAAGAGGTTCCAGGAGGCAGTGAGAACCAGCATTACTTTTCCCCGCTGGCACCTTTGCTGTGGCAGCAAAAGCTGGACGTTTGTCTTTTTTGCTCCGGAGGCTGCCGAAAGCGAAAACAGGTGCTTTTGAGGATGGAGTCCGCAGGAAAGCAGAGAGGGCCAAATTGTCTGGGGCATTTGAAAGGGTTCCAGGAGGCAGTGAGAACCAGCATTACTTTTCCCCGCTGGCACCTTTGCTGTGGCAGCAAAAGCTGGACGTTTGTCTTTTTTGCTCCGGAGGCTGCCGAAAGCGAAAACAGGTGCTTTTGAGGATGGAGTCCACAGGAAAGCAGAGAGGGCCAAATTGTCTGGGGCATTTGAAAGGGTTCCAGGAGGCAGTGAGAACCAGCATTACTTTTCCCCGCTGGCACCTTTGCTGTGGCAGCAAAAGCTGGACGTTTGTCTTTTTTGCTCCGGAGGCTGCCGAAAGCGAAAATAGGTGCTTTTGAGGATGGAGTCCGCAGGAAAGCAGAGAGGGCCAAATTGTGTGTGGCATTTGAAAGAGTTCCAGGAGGCAGTGAGAACCAGCATCACTTTTCCCCGCTGGCACCTTTGCTGTGGCAGCAAAAGCTGGACGTTTGTCTTTTTACCACCGGAGGGCGCCGAAAGTGAAAAAAGGCGCTTTTGAAGATAGAGTCCACAGGAAAGCAGAGAGGGCTTAATTTTCTGGGGCATTTGAAAGGGTTCCAGGAGGCAGTGAGAACCAGCATTACTTTTCCCCGCTGGCACCTTTGCTGTGGCAGCAAAAGCTGGACGTTTGTCTTTGTTGCTCCGGAGGCTGCCGAAAGCGAAAATAGGTGCTTTTGAGGATGGAGTCCGCAGGAAAGCAGAGAGGGCCAAATTGTCTGGGGCATTTGAAAGGTTTCCAGGAGGCAGTGAGAACCAGCATTACTTTTCCCCGCTGGCACCTTTGCTGTGGCAGCAAAAGCTGGACGTTTGTCTTTTTTGCTCCGGACGCTGCCGAAAGCGAAAACAGGTGCTTTTGAGGATGGAGTCCGCAGGAAAGCAGAGAGGGCCAAATTGTCTGGGGCATTTGAAAGGGTTCCAGGAGGCAGTGAGAACCAGCATTACTTTTCCCCGCTGGCACCTTTGCTGTGGCAGCAAAAGCTGGACGTTTGTCTTTTTTGCTCCGGAGGCTGCCGAAAGCGAAAATAGGTGCTTTTGAGGATGGAGTCCGCAGGAAAGCAGAGAGGGCCAAATTGTCTGGGGCATTTGAAGAGGTTCCAGGAGGCAGTGAGAACCAGCATTACTTTTCCCCGCTGGCACCTTTGCTGTGGCAGCAAAAGCTGGACGTTTGTCTTTTTTGCTCCGGAGGCTGCCGAAAGCGAAAACAGGTGCTTTTGAGGATGGAGTCCGCAGGAAAGCAGAGAGGGCCAAATTGTCTGGGGCATTTGAAAGGGTTCCAGGAGGCAGTGAGAACCAGCATTACTTTTCCCCGCTGGCACCTTTGCTGTGGCAGCAAAAGCTGGACGTTTGTCTTTTTTGCTCCGGAGGCTGCCGAAAGCGAAAACAGGTGCTTTTGAGGATGGAGTCCACAGGAAAGCAGAGAGGGCCAAATTGTCTGGGGCATTTGAAAGGGTTCCAGGAGGCAGTGAGAACCAGCATTACTTTTCCCCGCTGGCACCTTTGCTGTGGCAGCAAAAGCTGGACGTTTGTCTTTTTTGCTCCGGAGGCTGCCGAAAGCGAAAATAGGTGCTTTTGAGGATGGAGTCCGCAGGAAAGCAGAGAGGGCCAAATTGTGTGTGGCATTTGAAAGAGTTCCAGGAGGCAGTGAGAACCAGCATCACTTTTCCCCGCTGGCACCTTTGCTGTGGCAGCAAAAGCTGGACGTTTGTCTTTTTACCACCGGAGGGCGCCGAAAGTGAAAAAAGGCGCTTTTGAAGATAGAGTCCACAGGAAAGCAGAGAGGGCTTAATTTTCTGGGGCATTTGAAAGGGTTCCAGGAGGCAGTGAGAACCAGCATTACTTTTCCCCGCTGGCACCTTTGCTGTGGCAGCAAAAGCTGGACGTTTGTCTTTTTTGCTCCGGAGGCTGCCGAAAGCGAAAATAGGTGCTTTTGAGGATGGAGTCCGCAGGAAAGCAGAGAGGGCCAAATTGTCTGGGGCATTTGAAAGGGTTCCAGGAGGCAGTGAGAACCAGCATTACTTTTCCCCGCTGGCACCTTTGCTGTGGCAGCAAAAGCTGGACGTTTGTCTTTTTTGCTCCGGACGCTGCCGAAAGCGAAAACAGGTGCTTTTGAGGATGGAGTCCGCAGGAAAGCAGAGAGGGCCAAATTGTCTGTGGCATTTGAAAGGGTTCCAGGAGGCAGTGAGAACCAGCATTACTTTTCCCCGCTGGCACCTTTGCTGTGGCAGCAAAAGCTGGACGTTTGTCTTTTTTGCTCCGGAGGCTGCCGAAAGCGAAAATAGGTGCTTTTGAGGATGGAGTCCGCAGGAAAGCAGAGAGGGCCAAATTGTCTGGGGCATTTGAAGAGGTTCCAGGAGGCAGTGAGAACCAGCATTACTTTTCCCCGCTGGCACCTTTGCTGTGGCAGCAAAAGCTGGACGTTTGTCTTTTTTGCTCCGGAGGCTGCCGAAAGCGAAAATAGGTGCTTTTGAGGATGGAGTCCGCAGGAAAGCAGAGAGGGCCAAATTGTCTGTGGCATTTGAAAGAGTTCCAGGAGGCAGTGAGAACCAGCATCACTTTTCCCCGCTGGCACCTTTGCTGTGGCAGCAAAAGCTGGACGTTTGTCTTTTTACCACCGGAGGGCGCCGAAAGTGAAAAAAGGCGCTTTTGAAGATAGAGTCCACAGGAAAGCAGAGAGGGCTTAATTTTCTGGGGCATTTGAAAGGGTTCCAGGAGGCAGTGAGAACCAGCATTACTTTTCCCCGCTGGCACCTTTGCTGTGGCAGCAAAAGCTGGACGTTTGTCTTTTTTGCTCCGGAGGCTGCCGAAAGCGAAAATAGGTGCTTTTGAGGATGGAGTCCGCAGGAAAGCAGAGAGGGCCAAATTGTCTGGGGCATTTGAAAGGGTTCCAGGAGGCAGTGAGAACCAGCATTACTTTTCCCCGCTGGCACCTTTGCTGTGGCAGCAAAAGCTGGACGTTTGTCTTTTTTGCTCCGGACGCTGCCGAAAGCGAAAACAGGTGCTTTTGAGGATGGAGTCCGCAGGAAAGCAGAGAGGGCCAAATTGTCTGGGGCATTTGAAAGGGTTCCAGGAGGCAGTGAGAACCAGCATTACTTTTCCCTGCTGGCACCTTTGCTGTGGCAGCAAAAGCTGGACGTTTGTCTTTTTTGCTCCGGAGGCTGCCGAAAGCGAAAATAGGTGCTTTTGAGGATGGAGTCCGCAGGAAAGCAGAGAGGGCCAAATTGTCTGGGGCATTTGAAAGGGTTCCAGGAGGCAGTGAGAACCAGCATTACTTTTCCCCGCTGGCACCTTTGCTGTGGCAGCAAAAGCTGGACGTTTGTCTTTTTTGCTCCGGAGGCTGCCGAAAGCGAAAACAGGTGCTTTTGAGGATGGAGTCCGCAGGAAAGCAGAGAGGGCCAAATTGTCTGGGGCATTTGAAAGGGTTCCAGGAGGCAGTGAGAACCAGCATTACTTTTCCCCGCTGGCACCTTTGCTGTGGCAGCAAAAGCTGGACGTTTGTCTTTTTTGCTCCGGAGGCTGCCGAAAGCGAAAATAGGTGCTTTTGAGGATGGAGTCCGCAGGAAAGCAGAGAGGGCCAAATTGTCTGTGGCATTTGAAAGGGTTCCAGGAGGCAGTGAGAACCAGCATTACTTTTCCCCGCTGGCACTTTTGCTGTGGCAGCAAAAGCTGGACGTTTTTCTTTTTACCACCGGAGGGCGCCGAAAGTGAAAAAAGGCGCTTTTGAGGATAGAGTCCGCAGGAAAGCAGAGAGGGCCAAATTGTCTGTGGCATTTGAAAGGGTTCCAGGAGGCAGTGAGAACCAGCATTACTTTTCCCCGCTGGCACCTTTGCTGTGGCAGCAAAAGCTGGACGTTTGTCTTTTTTGCTCCGGAGGCTGCCGAAAGCGAAAATAGGTGCTTTTGAGGATGGAGTCCGCAGGAAAGCAGAGAGGGCCAAATTGTCTGTGGCATTTGAAAGAGTTCCAGGAGGCAGTGAGAACCAGCATCACTTTTCCCCGCTGGCACCTTTGCTGTGGCAGCAAAAGCTGGACGTTTGTCTTTTTACCACCGGAGGGCGCCGAAAGTGAAAAAAAGGCGCTTTTGAGGATAGAGTCCACAGGAAAGCAGAGAGGGCTTAATTGTCTGGGGCATTTGAAAGGGTTCCAGGAGGCAGTGAGAACCAGCATTACTTTTCCCCACTGGCACCTTTGCTGTGGCAGCAAAAGCTGGACGTTTGTCTTTTTTGCTCCGGAGGCTGCCGAAAGCGAAAACAGGTGCTTTTGAGGATGGAGTCCGCAGGAAAGCAGAGAGGGCCAAATTGTCTGGGGCATTTGAAAGGGTTCCAGGAGGCAGTGAGAACCAGCATTACTTTTCCCCGCTGGCACCTTTGCTGTGGCAGCAAAAGCTGGACGTTTGTCTTTTTTGCTCCGGAGGCTGCTGAAAGCGAAAACAGGTGCTTTTGAGGATGGAGTCTGCAGGAAAGCAGAGAGGGCCAAATTGTCTGTGGCATTTGAAAGGGTTCCAGGAGGCAGTGAGAACCAGCATTACTTTTTCCCGCTGGCACCTTTGCTGTGGCAGCAAAAGCTGGACGTTTGTCTTTTTTGCTCCGGAGGCTGCCGAAAGCGAAAATAGGTGCTTTTGAGGATGGAGTCCGCAGGAAAGCAGAGAGGGCCAAATTGTCTGGGGCATTTGAAGAGGTTCCAGGAGGCAGTGAGAACCAGCATTACTTTTCCCCGCTGGCACCTTTGCTGTGGCAGCAAAAGCTGGACGTTTGTCTTTTTTGCTCCGGAGGCTGCCGAAAGCGAAAACAGGTGCTTTTGAGGATGGAGTCCGCAGGAAAGCAGAGAGGGCCAAATTGTCTGTGGCATTTGAAAGGGTTCCAGGAGGCAGTGAGAACCAGCATTACTTTTCCCCGCTGGCACCTTTGCTGTGGCAGCAAAAGCTGGACGTTTGTCTTTTTTGGTCCGGAGGCTGCCGAAAGCGAAAATAGGTGCTTTTGAGGATGGAGTCCGCAGGAAAGCAGAGAGGGCCAAATTGTCTGTGGCATTTGAAAGAGTTCCAGGAGGCAGTGAGAACCAGCATTACTTTTCCCCGCTGGCACCTTTGCTGTGGCAGCAAAAGCTGGACGTTTGTCTTTTTACCACCGGAGGGCGCCGAAAGTGAAAAAAGGCGCTTTTGAGGATAGAGTCCGCAGGAAAGCAGAGAGGGCCAAATTGTCAGGGGCATTTGAAAGGGTTCCAGGAGGCAGTGAGAACCAGCATTACTTTTCCCCGCTGGCACCTTTGCTGTGGCAGCAAAAGCTGGACGTTTGTCTTTTTTGCTCCGGAGGCTGCCGAAAGCGAAAACAGGTGCTTTTGAGGATGGAGTCCGCAGGAAAGCAGAGAGGGCCAAATTGTCTGGGGCATTTGAAAGGGTTCCAGGAGGCAGTGAGAACCAGCATTACTTTTCCCCGCTGGCACCTTTGCTGTGGCAGCAAAAGCTGGACGTTTGTCTTTTTTGCTCCGGAGGCTGCCGAAAGCGAAAACAGGTGCTTTTGAGGATGGAGTCCGCAGGAAAGCAGAGAGGGCCAAATTGTCTGGGGCATTTGAAAGGGTTCCAGGAGGCAGTGAGAACCAGCATTACTTTTCCCCGCTGGCACCTTTGCTGAGGCAGCAAAAGCTGGCCGTTTGTCTTTTTTGCTCCGGAGGCTGCCGAAAGCGAAAACAGGTGCTTTTGAGGATGGAGTCCGCAGGAAAGCAGAGAGGGCCAAATTGTCTGGGGCATTTGAAGAGGTTCCAGGAGGCAGTGAGAACCAGCATTACTTTTCCCCGCTGGCACCTTTGCTGTGGCAGCAAAAGCTGGACGTTTGTCTTTTTTGCTCCGGAGGCTGCCGAAAGCGAAAATAGGTGCTTTTGAGGATGGAGTCCGCAGGAAAGCAGAGAGGGCCAAATTGTCTGGGGCATTTGAAGAGGTTCCAGGAGGCAGTGAGAACCAGCATTACTTTTCCCCGCTGGCACCTTTGCTGTGGCAGCAAAAGCTGGACGTTTGTCTTTTTTGCTCCGGAGGCTGCCGAAAGCGAAAACAGGTGCTTTTGAGGATGGAGTCCACAGGAAAGCAGAGAGGGCCAAATTGTCTGTGGCATTTGAAAGGGTTCCAGGAGGCAGTGAGAACCAGCATTACTTTTCCCCGCTGGCATCTTTGCTGTGGCAGCAAAAGCTGGACGTTTGTCTTTTTTGCTCCGGAGGCTGCCGAAAGCGAAAACAGGTGCTTTTGAGGATGGAGTCCACAGGAAAGCAGAGAGGGCCAAATTGTCTGGGGCATTTGAAAGGGTTCCAGGAGGCAGTGAGAACCAGCATTACTTTTCCCCGCTGGCACCTTTGCTGTGGCAGCAAAAGCTGGACGTTTGTCTTTTTTGCTCCGGAGGTTGCCGAAAGCGAAAACAGGTGCTTTTGAGGATGGAGTCCGCAGGAAAGCAGAGAGGGCCAAATTGTCTGTGGCATTTGAAAGAGTTCCAGGAGGCAGTGAGAACCAGCATTACTTTTCCCCGCTGGCACCTTTGCTGTGGCAGCAAAAGCTGGACGTTTTTCTTTTTACCACCGGAGGGCGCCGAAAGAGAAAAAAGGCGCTTTTGAGGATAGAGTCCGCAGGAAAGCAGAGAGGGCCAAATTGTCAGGGGCATTTGAAAGGGTTCCAGGAGGCAGTGAGAACCAGCATTACTTTTCCCCACTGACACCTTTGCTGTGGCAGCAAAAGCTGGACGTTTGTCTTTTTTGCTCCGGAGGCTGCCGAAAGCGAAAACAGGTGCTTTTGAGGATGGAGTCCGCAGGAAAGCAGAGAGGGCCAAATTGTCTGGGGCATTTGAAAGGGTTCCAGGAGGCAGTGAGAACCAGCATTACTTTTCCCCGCTGGCACCTTTGCTGTGGCAGCAAAAGCTGGACGTTTGTCTTTTTTGCTCCGGAGGCTGCCGAAAGCGAAAACAGGTGCTTTTGAGGATGGAGTCCGCAGGAAAGCAGAGAGGGCCAAATTGTCTGGGGCATTTGAAAGGGTTCCAGGAGGCAGTGAGAACCAGCATTACTTTTCCCCGCTGGCACCTTTGCTGTGGCAGCAAAAGCTGGACGTTTGTCTTTTTTGCTCCGGAGGCTGCCGAAAGCGAAAACAGGTGCTTTTGAGGATGGAGTCCACAGGAAAGCAGAGAGGGCCAAATTGTCTGTGGCATTTGAAAGGGTTCCAGGAGGCAGTGAGAACCAGCATTACTTTTCCCCGCTGGCACCTTTGCTGTGGCAGCAAAAGCTGGACGTTTGTCTTTTTTGCTCCGGAGGCTGCTGAAAGCGAAAATAGGTGCTTTTGAGGATGGAGTCCGCAGGAAAGCAGAGAGGGCCAAATTGTCTGTGGCATTTGAAATAGTTCCAGGAGGCAGTGAGAACCAGCATCACTTTTCCCCGCTGGCACCTTTGCTGTGGCTGCATAAGCTGGACGTTTGTCTTTTTACCACCGGAGGGCGCCGAAAGTGAAAAAAGGCGCTTTTGAGGATGGAGTCCACAGGAAAGCAGAGAGGGCCAAATTGTCTGTGGCATTTGAAAGTGTTCCAGGAGGCAGTGAGAACCAGCATTACTTTTCCCCGCTGGCACCTTTGCTGTGGCAGCAAAAGCTGGACGTTTGTCTTTTTTGCTCCGGAGGCTGCCGAAAGCGAAAACAGGTGCTTTTGAGGATGGAGTCCGCAGGAAAGCAGAGAGGGCCAAATTGTCTGTGGCATTTGAAAGGGTTCCAGGAGGCAGTGAGAACCAGCATTACTTTTCCCCGCTGGCACCTTTGCTGTGGCAGCAAAAGCTGGACGTTTGTTTTTTTTGCTCCGGAGGCTGCCGAAAGCGAAAATAGGTGCTTTTGAGGATGGAGTCCGCAGGAAAGCAGAGAGGGCCAAATTGTCTGGGGCATTTGAAAGGGTTCCAGGAGGCAGTGAGAACCAGCATTACTTTTCCCCGCTGGCACCTTTGTTGTGGCAGCAAAAGCTGGACGTTTGTCTTTTTTGCTCCGGAGGGCGCCGAAAGCAAAAATAGGTGCTTTTGAGGATGGAGTCCGCAGGAAAGCAGAGAGGGCCAAATTGTCTGTGGCATTTGAAAGGGTTCCAGGAGGCAGTGAGAACCAGCATTACTTTTCCCCGCTGGCACCTTTGCTGTGGCAGCAAAAGCTGGACGTTTGTCTTTTTTGCTCCGGACGCTGCCGAAAGCGAAAACAGGTGCTTTTGAGGATGGAGTCCGCAGGAAAGCAGAGAGGGCCAAATTGTCTGGGGCATTTGAACGGGTTCCAGGAGGCAGTGAGAACCAGCATTACTTTTCCCCGCTGGCACCTTTGCTGTGGCAGCAAAAGCTGGACGTTTGTCTTTTTTGCTCCGGAGGCTGCCGAAAGCGAAAACAGGTGCTTTTGAGGATGGAGTCCACAGGAAAGCAGAAAGGGCCAAATTGTCTGGGGCATTTGAAAGGGTTCCAGGAGGCAGTGAGAACCAGCATTACTTTTCCCCGCTGGCACCTTTGCTGTGGCAGCAAAAGCTGGACGTTTTTCTTTTTACCACCGGAGGGCGCCGAAAGTGAAAAAAGGCGCTTTTGAGGATAGAGTCCGCAGGAAAGCAGAGAGGGCCAAATTGTCTGTGGCATTTGAAAGGGTTCCAGGAGGCAGTGAGAACCAGCATTACTTTTCCCCGCTGGCACCTTTGCTGTGGCAGCAAAAGCTGGACGTTTGTCTTTTTTGCTCCGGAGGCTGCCGAAAGCGAAAACAGGTGCTTTTGAGGATGGAGTCCGCAGGAAAGCAGAGAGGGCCAAATTGTCTGGGGCATTTGAAAGGGTTCCAGGAGGCAGTGAGAACCAGCATTACTTTTCCCCGCTGGCACCTTTGCTGTGGCAGCAAAAGCTGGACGTTTGTCTTTTTTGCTCCGGAGGCTGCCGAAAGCGAAAACAGGTGCTTTTGAGGATGGAGTCCGCAGGAAAGCAGAGAGGGCCAAATTGTCTGTGGCATTTGAAAGGGTTCCAGGAGGCAGTGAGAACCAGCATTACTTTTCCCCGCTGGCACCTTTGCTGTGGCAGCAAAAGCTGGACGTTTGTCTTTTTTGCTCCGGAGGTTGCCAAAAGCGAAAACAGGTGCTTTTGAGGATGGAGTCCGCAGGAAAGCAGAGAGGGCCAAATTGTCTGGGGCATTTGAAGAGGTTCCAGGAGGCAGTGAGAACCAGCATTACTTTTCCCCGCTGGCACCTTTGCTGTGGCAGCAAAAGCTGGACGTTTGTCTTTTTTGCTCCGGAGGTTGCCGAAAGCGAAAACAGGTGCTTTTGACGATGGAGTCCGCAGGAAAGCAGAGAGGGCCAAATTGTCTGTGGCATTTGAAAGGGTTCAAGGAGGTAGTGAGAACCAGCATTACTTTTCCCCGCTGGCACCTTTGCTGTGGCAGCAAAAGCTGGACGTTTGTCTTTTTTGCTCCGGAGGCTGCCGAAAGCGAAAACAGGTGCTTTTGAGGATAGAGTCCGCAGGAAAGCAGAGAGGGCCAAATTGTCTGGGGCATTTGAAAGGGTTCCAGGAGGCAGTGAGAACCAGCATTACTTTTCCCCGCTGGCACCTTTGTTGTGGCAGCAAAAGCTGGACGTTTGTCTTTTTTGCTCCGGAGGCTGCCGAAAGCGAAAACAGGTGCTTTTGAGGATGGAGTCCGCAGGAAAGCAGAGAGGGCCAAATTGTCTGTGGCATTTGAAAGAGTTCCAGGAGGCAGTGAGAACCAGCATTACTTTTCCCCGCTGGCACCTTTGCTGTGGCAGCAAAAGCTGGACGTTTGTCTTTTTACCACCGGAGGGCGCCGAAAGAGAAAAAAGGCGCTTTTGAGGATAGAGTCCGCAGGAAAGCAGAGAGGGCCAAATTGTCTGTGGCATTTGAAAGGGTTCCAGGAGGCAGTGAGAACCAGCATTACTTTTCCCCGCTGGCACCTTTGCTGTGGCAGCAAAAGCTGGACGTTTGTCTTTTTTGCTCCGGAGGCTGCCGAAAGCGAAAACAGGTGCTTTTGAGGATGGAGTCCACAGGAAAGCAGAGAGGGCCAAATTGTCTGGGGCATTTGAAAGGGTTCCAGGAGGCAGTGAGAACCAGCATTACTTTTCCCCGCTGGCACCTTTGCTGAGGCAGCAAAAGCTGGCCGTTTGTCTTTTTTGCTCCGGAGGCTGCCGAAAGCGAAAACAGGTGCTTTTGAGGATGGAGTCCGCAGGAAAGCAGAGAGGGCCAAATTGTCTGGGGCATTTGAAGAGGTTCCAGGAGGCAGTGAGAACCAGCATTACTTTTCCCCGCTGGCACCTTTGCTGTGGCAGCAAAAGCTGGACGTTTGTCTTTTTTGCTCCGGAGGCTGCCGAAAGCGAAAATAGGTGCTTTTGAGGATGGAGTCCGCAGGAAAGCAGAGAGGGCCAAATTGTCTGGGGCATTTGAAGAGGTTCCAGGAGGCAGTGAGAACCAGCATTACTTTTCCCCGCTGGCACCTTTGCTGTGGCAGCAAAAGCTGGACGTTTGTCTTTTTTGCTCCGGAGGCTGCCGAAAGCGAAAACAGGTGCTTTTGAGGATGGAGTCCACAGGAAAGCAGAGAGGGCCAAATTGTCTGGGGCATTTGAAAGGGTTCCAGGAGGCAGTGAGAACCAGCATTACTTTTCCCCGCTGGCACCTTTGCTGTGGCAGCAAAAGCTGGACGTTTGTCTTTTTTGCTCCGGAGGTTGCCGAAAGCGAAAACAGGTGCTTTTGAGGATGGAGTCCGCAGGAAAGCAGAGAGGGCCAAATTGTCTGTGGCATTTGAAAGAGTTCCAGGAGGCAGTGAGAACCAGCATTACTTTTCCCCGCTGGCACCTTTGCTGTGGCAGCAAAAGCTGGACGTTTTTCTTTTTACCACCGGAGGGCGCCGAAAGAGAAAAAAGGCGCTTTTGAGGATAGAGTCCGCAGGAAAGCAGAGAGGGCCAAATTGTCAGGGGCATTTGAAAGGGTTCCAGGAGGCAGTGAGAACCAGCATTACTTTTCCCCACTGACACCTTTGCTGTGGCAGCAAAAGCTGGACGTTTGTCTTTTTTGCTCCGGAGGCTGCCGAAAGCGAAAACAGGTGCTTTTGAGGATGGAGTCCGCAGGAAAGCAGAGAGGGCCAAATTGTCTGGGGCATTTGAAAGGGTTCCAGGAGGCAGTGAGAACCAGCATTACTTTTCCCCGCTGGCACCTTTGCTGTGGCAGCAAAAGCTGGACGTTTGTCTTTTTTGCTCCGGAGGCTGCCGAAAGCGAAAACAGGTGCTTTTGAGGATGGAGTCCGCAGGAAAGCAGAGAGGGCCAAATTGTCTGGGGCATTTGAAAGGGTTCCAGGAGGCAGTGAGAACCAGCATTACTTTTCCCCGCTGGCACCTTTGCTGTGGCAGCAAAAGCTGGACGTTTGTCTTTTTTGCTCCGGAGGCTGCCGAAAGCGAAAACAGGTGCTTTTGAGGATGGAGTCCACAGGAAAGCAGAGAGGGCCAAATTGTCTGTGGCATTTGAAAGGGTTCCAGGAGGCAGTGAGAACCAGCATTACTTTTCCCCGCTGGCACCTTTGCTGTGGCAGCAAAAGCTGGACGTTTGTCTTTTTTGCTCCGGAGGCTGCTGAAAGCGAAAATAGGTGCTTTTGAGGATGGAGTCCGCAGGAAAGCAGAGAGGGCCAAATTGTCTGTGGCATTTGAAATAGTTCCAGGAGGCAGTGAGAACCAGCATCACTTTTCCCCGCTGGCACCTTTGCTGTGGCTGCATAAGCTGGACGTTTGTCTTTTTACCACCGGAGGGCGCCGAAAGTGAAAAAAGGCGCTTTTGAGGATGGAGTCCGCAAGAAAGCAGAGAGGGCCAAATTGTCTGTGGCATTTGAAAGTGTTCCAGGAGGCAGTGAGAACCAGCATTACTTTTCCCCGCTGGCACCTTTGCTGTGGCAGCAAAAGCTGGACGTTTGTCTTTTTTGCTCCGGACGCTGCCGAAAGCGAAAACAGGTGCTTTTGAGGATGGAGTCCGCAGGAAAGCAGAGAGGGCCAAATTGTCTGGGGCATTTGAAAGGGTTCCAGGAGACAGTGAGAACCAGCATTACTTTTCCCCGCTGGCACCTTTGCTGTGGCAGCAAAAGCTGGACGTTTGTCTTTTTTGCTCCGGAGGCTGCCGAAAGCGAAAATAGGTGCTTTTGAGGATGGAGTCCGCAGGAAAGCAGAGAGGGCCAAATTGTCTGGGGCATTTGAAAGGGTTCCAGGAGGCAGTGAGAACCAGCATTACTTTTCCCCGCTGGCACCTTTGTTGTGGCAGCAAAAGCTGGACGTTTGTCTTTTTTGCTCCGGAGGGCGCCGAAAGCAAAAATAGGTGCTTTTGAGGATGGAGTCCGCAGGAAAGCAGAGAGGGCCAAATTGTCTGTGGCATTTGAAAGGGTTCCAGGAGGCAGTGAGAACCAGCATTACTTTTCCCCGCTGGCACCTTTGCTGTGGCAGCAAAAGCTGGACGTTTGTCTTTTTTGCTCCGGACGCTGCCGAAAGCGAAAACAGGTGCTTTTGAGGATGGAGTCCGCAGGAAAGCAGAGAGGGCCAAATTGTCTGGGGCATTTGAACGGGTTCCAGGAGGCAGTGAGAACCAGCATTACTTTTCCCCGCTGGCACCTTTGCTGTGGCAGCAAAAGCTGGACGTTTGTCTTTTTTGCTCCGGAGGCTGCCGAAAGCGAAAACAGGTGCTTTTGAGGATGGAGTCCACAGGAAAGCAGAAAGGGCCAAATTGTCTGGGGCATTTGAAAGGGTTCCAGGAGGCAGTGAGAACCAGCATTACTTTTCCCCGCTGGCACCTTTGCTGTGGCAGCAAAAGCTGGACGTTTTTCTTTTTACCACCGGAGGGCGCCGAAAGTGAAAAAAGGCGCTTTTGAGGATAGAGTCCGCAGGAAAGCAGAGAGGGCCAAATTGTCTGTGGCATTTGAAAGGGTTCCAGGAGGCAGTGAGAACCAGCATTACTTTTCCCCGCTGGCACCTTTGCTGTGGCAGCAAAAGCTGGACGTTTGTCTTTTTTGCTCCGGAGGCTGCCGAAAGCGAAAACAGGTGCTTTTGAGGATGGAGTCCGCAGGAAAGCAGAGAGGGCCAAATTGTCTGGGGCATTTGAAAGGGTTCCAGGAGGCAGTGAGAACCAGCATTACTTTTCCCCGCTGGCACCTTTGCTGTGGCAGCAAAAGCTGGACGTTTGTCTTTTTTGCTCCGGAGGCTGCCGAAAGCGAAAACAGGTGCTTTTGAGGATGGAGTCCGCAGGAAAGCAGAGAGGGCCAAATTGTCTGTGGCATTTGAAAGGGTTCCAGGAGGCAGTGAGAACCAGCATTACTTTTCCCCGCTGGCACCTTTGCTGTGGCAGCAAAAGCTGGACGTTTGTCTTTTTTGCTCCGGAGGTTGCCAAAAGCGAAAACAGGTGCTTTTGAGGATGGAGTCCGCAGGAAAGCAGAGAGGGCCAAATTGTCTGGGGCATTTGAAGAGGTTCCAGGAGGCAGTGAGAACCAGCATTACTTTTCCCCGCTGGCACCTTTGCTGTGGCAGCAAAAGCTGGACGTTTGTCTTTTTTGCTCCGGAGGTTGCCGAAAGCGAAAACAGGTGCTTTTGACGATGGAGTCCGCAGGAAAGCAGAGAGGGCCAAATTGTCTGTGGCATTTGAAAGGGTTCAAGGAGGTAGTGAGAACCAGCATTACTTTTCCCCGCTGGCACCTTTGCTGTGGCAGCAAAAGCTGGACGTTTGTCTTTTTTGCTCCGGAGGCTGCCGAAAGCGAAAACAGGTGCTTTTGAGGATAGAGTCCGCAGGAAAGCAGAGAGGGCCAAATTGTCTGGGGCATTTGAAAGGGTTCCAGGAGGCAGTGAGAACCAGCATTACTTTTCCCCGCTGGCACCTTTGTTGTGGCAGCAAAAGCTGGACGTTTGTCTTTTTTGCTCCGGAGGCTGCCGAAAGCGAAAACAGGTGCTTTTGAGGATGGAGTCCGCAGGAAAGCAGAGAGGGCCAAATTGTCTGGGGCATTTGAAAGAGTTCCAGGAGGCAGTGAGAACCAGCATTACTTTTCCCCGCTGGCACCTTTGCTGTGGCAGCAAAAGCTGGACGTTTGTCTTTTTACCACCGGAGGGCGCCGAAAGAGAAAAAAGGCGCTTTTGAGGATAGAGTCCGCAGGAAAGCAGAGAGGGCCAAATTGTCTGTGGCATTTGAAAGGGTTCCAGGAGGCAGTGAGAACCAGCATTACTTTTCCCCGCTGGCACCTTTGCTGTGGCAGCAAAAGCTGGACGTTTGTCTTTTTTGCTCCGGAGGCTGCCGAAAGCGAAAACAGGTGCTTTTGAGGATGGAGTCCACAGGAAAGCAGAGAGGGCCAAATTGTCTGTGGCATTTGAACAGGTTCCAGGAGGCAGTGAGAACCAGCATTACTTTTCCCCGCTGGCACCTTTGCTGTGGCAGCAAAAGCTGGACGTTTGTCTTTTTTGCTCCGGAGGCTGCCGAAAGCGAAAACAGGTGCTTTTGAGGATGGAGTCCGCAGGAAAGCAGAGAGGGCCAAATTGTCTGGGGCATTTGAAGAGGTTCCAGGAGGCAGTGAGAACCAGCATTACTTTTCCCCGCTGGCACCTTTGCTGTGGCAGCAAAAGCTGGACGTTTGTCTTTTTTGCTCTGGAGGCTGCCGAAAGCGAAAACAGGTGCTTTTGAGGATGGAGTCCGCAGGAAAGCAGAGAGGGCCAAATTGTCTGTGGCATTTGAAAGGGTTCCAGGAGGCAGTGAGAACCAGCATTACTTTTCCCCGCTGGCACCTTTGCTGTGGCAGCAAAAGCTGGACGTTTGTCTTTTTTGCTCCGGAGGCTGCCGAAAGCGAAAATAGGTGCTTTTGAGGATGGAGTCCGCAGGAAAGCAGAGAGGGCCAAATTGTCTGTGGCATTTGAAAGAGTTCCAGGAGGCAGTGAGAACCAGCATTACTTTTCCCCGCTGGCACCTTTGCTGTGGCAGCAAAAGCTGGACGTTTTTCTTTTTACCACCGGAGGGCGCCGAAAGTGAAAAAAGGCGCTTTTGAGGATAGAGTCCGCAGGAAAGCAGAGAGGGCCAAATTGTCTGGGGCATTTGAAGGAGTTCCAGGAGGCAGTGAGAACCAGCATTACTTTTCCCTGCTGGCACCTTTGCTGTGGCAGCAAAAGCTGGACGTTTGTCTTTTTTGCTCCGGAGGTTGCCGAAAGCGAAAACAGGTGCTTTTGAGGATGGAGTCCGCAGGAAAGCAGAGAGGGCCAAATTGTCTGTGGCATTTGAAAGGGTTCCAGGAGGCAGTGAGAACCAGCATTACTTTTCCCCGCTGGCACCTTTGCTGTGGCAGCAAAAGCTGGACGTTTGTCTTTTTTGCTCCGGAGGTTGCCGAAAGCGAAAACAGGTGCTTTTGAGGATGGAGTCCGCAGGAAAGCAGAGAGGGCCAAATTGTCTGTGGCATTTGAAAGGGTTCCAGGAGGCAGTGAGAACCAGCATTACTTTTCCCCGCTGGCACCTTTGCTGAGGCAGCAAAAGCTGGCCGTTTGTCTTTTTTGCTCCGGAGGCTGCCGAAAGCGAAAACAGGTGCTTTTGAGGATGGAGTCCGCAGGAAAGCAGAGAGGGCCAAATTGTCTGGGGCATTTGAACAGGTTCCAGGAGGCAGTGAGAACCAGCATTACTTTTCCCCGCTGGCACCTTTGCTGTGGCAGCAAAAGCTGGACGTTTGTCTTTTTTGCTCCGGACGCTGCCGAAAGCGAAAACAGGTGCTTTTGAGGATGGAGTCCGCAGGAAAGCAGAGAGGGCCAAATTGTCTGGGGCATTTGAACAGGTTCCAGGAGGCAGTGAGAACCAGCATTACTTTTCCCCGCTGGCACCTTTGCTGTGGCAGCAAAAGCTGGACGTTTGTCTTTTTTGCTCCGGAGGCTGCCGAAAGCGAAAACAGGTGCTTTTGAGGATGGAGTCCACAGGAAAGCAGAGAGGGCCAAATTGTCTGTGGCATTTGAAAGGGTTCCAGGAGGCAGTGAGAACCAGCATTACTTTTCCCCGCTGGCACCTTTGCTGTGGCAGCAAAAGCTGGACGTTTGTCTTTTTTGCTCCGGAGGTTGCCGAAAGCGAAAATAGGTGCTTTTGAGGATGGAGTCCGCAGGAAAGCAGAGAGGGCCAAATTGTCTGTGGCATTTGAAAGAGTTCCAGGAGGCAGTGAGAACCAGCATCACTTTTCCCCGCTGGCATCTTTGCTGTGGCAGCAAAAGCTGGACGTTTGTCTTTTTACCACCGGAGGGCGCCAAAAGTGAAAAAAGGCGCTTTTGAGGATAGAGTCCACAGGAAAGCAGAGAGGGCTTAATTGTCTGTGGCATTTGAAAGGGTTCCAGGAGGCAGTGAGAACCAGCATTACTTTTCCCCGCTGGCACCTTTGCTGTGGCAGCAAAAGCTGGACGTTTGTCTTTTTTGCTCCGGAGGCTGCCGAAAGCGAAAATAGGTGCTTTTGAGGATGGAGTCCGCAGGAAAGCAGAGAGGGCCAAATTGTCTGTGGCATTTGAAAGGGTTCCAGGAGGCAGTGAGAACCAGCATTACTTTTCCCCGCTGGCACCTTTGCTGTGGCAGCAAAAGCTGGACGTTTGTCTTTCTTGCTCTGGAGGCTGCCGAAAGCGAAAACAGGTGCTTTTGAGGATGGAGTCCGCAGGAAAGCAGAGAGGGCCAAATTGTCTGTGGCATTTGAAAGGGTTCCAGGAGGCAGTGAGAACAAGCATTATTTTTCCCCGCTGGCACCTTTGCTGTGGCAGCAAAAGCTGGACGTTTGTCTTTTTTGCTCCGGAGGCTGCCGAAAGCGAAAACAGGTGCTTTTGAGGATGGAGTCCGCAGGAAAGCAGAGAGGGCCAAATTGTCTGTGGCATTTGAAGAGGTTCCAGGAGGCAGTGAGAACCAGCATTACTTTTCCCCGCTGGCACGTTTGCTGTGGCAGCAAAAGCTGGACGTTTGTCTTTTTTGCTCCGGAGGCTGCCGAAAGCGAAAACAGGTGCTTTTGAGGATGGAGTCCGCAGGAAAGCAGAGAGAGCCAAATTGTCTGGGGCATTTGAAGGAGTTCCAGGAGGCAGTGAGAACCAGCATTACTTTTCCCCGCTGGCACCTTTGCTGTGGCAGCAAAAGGTGGACGTTTGTCTTTTTTGCTCCGGAGGCTGCCGAAAGCGAAAACAGGTGCTTTTGAGGATGGAGTCCGCAGGAAAGCAGAGAGGGCCAAATTGTCTGTGGCATTTGAAAGAGTTCCAGGAGGCAGTGAGAACCAGCATTACTTTTCCCCGCTGGCACCTTTGCTGTGGCAGCAAAAGCTGGACGTTTGTCTTTTTACCACCGGAGGGCGCCGAAAGTGAAAAAAGGCGCTTTTGAGGATAGAGTCCGCAGGAAAGCAGAGAGGGCCAAATTGTCTGGGGCATTTGAAAGGGTTCCAGGAGGCAGTGAGAACCAGCATTACTTTTCCCCGCTGGCACCTTTGCTGTGGCAGCAAAAGCTGGACGTTTGTCTTTTTTGCTCCGGACGCTGCCGAAAGCGAAAACAGGTGCTTTTGAGGATGGAGTCCGCAGGAAAGCAGAGAGGGCCAAATTGTCTGGGGCATTTGAAAGGGTTCCAGGAGGCAGTGAGAACCAGCATTACTTTTCCCCGCTGGCACCTTTGCTGTGGCAGCAAAAGCTGGACGTTTGTCTTTTTTGCTCCGGAGGCTGCCGAAAGCGAAAATAGGTGCTTTTGAGGATGGAGTCCGCAGGAAAGCAGAGAGGGCCAAATTGTCTGGGGCATTTGAAGAGGTTCCAGGAGGCAGTGAGAACCAGCATTACTTTTCCCCGCTGGCACCTTTGCTGTGGCAGCAAAAGCTGGACGTTTGTCTTTTTTGCTCTGGACGCTGCCGAAAGCGAAAACAGGTGCTTTTGAGGATGGAGTCCGCAGGAAAGCAGAGAGGGCCAAATTGTCTGGGGCATTTGAAAGGGTTCCAGGAGGCAGTGAGAACCAGCATTACTTTTCCCCGCTGGCACCTTTGCTGTGGCAGCAAAAGCTGGACGTTTGTCTTTTTTGCTCCGGAGGCTGCCGAAAGCGAAAACAGGTGCTTTTGAGGATGGAGTCCACAGGAAAGCAGAGAGGGCCAAATTGTCTGGGGCATTTGAAAGGGTTCCAGGAGGCAGTGAGAACCAGCATTACTTTTCCCCGCTGGCACCTTTGCTGTGGCAGCAAAAGCTGGACGTTTGTCTTTTTTGCTCCGGAGGCTGCCGAAAGAGAAATTAGGTGCTTTTGAGGATGGAGTCCACAGGAAAGCAGAGAGGGCCAAATTGTCTGTGGCATTTGAAAGAGTTCCAGGAGGCAGTGAGAACCAGCATTACTTTTCCCCGCTGGCACCTTTGCTGTGGCAGCAAAAGCTGGACGTTTTTCTTTTTACCACCGGAGGGCGCCGAAAGTGAAAAAAGGCGCTTTTGAGGATAGAGTCCGCAGGAAAGCAGAGAGGGCCAAATTGTCAGGGGCATTTGAAGGAGTTCCAGGAGGCAGTGAGAACCAGCATTACTTTTCCCTGCTGGCACATTTGCTGTGGCAGCAAAAGCTGGACGTTTGTCTTTTTTGCTCCGGAGGGCGCCGAAAGCAAAAATAGGTGCTTTTGAGGATGGAGTCCGCAGGAAAGCAGAGAGGGCAAATTGTCTGTGGCATTTGAAAGGGTTCCAGGAGGCAGTGAGAACCAGCATTACTTTTCCCCGCTGGCACCTTTGCTGAGGCAGCAAAAGCTGGCCGTTTGTCTTTTTTGCTCCGGAGGCTGCCGAAAGCGAAAACAGGTGCTTTTGAGGATGGAGTCCGCAGGAAAGCAGAGAGGGCCAAATTGTCTGGGGCATTTGAACAGGTTCCAGGAGGCAGTGAGAACCAGCATTACTTTTCCCCGCTGGCACCTTTGCTGTGGCAGCAAAAGCTGGACGTTTGTCTTTTTTGCTCCGGAGGTTGCCGAAAGCGAAAACAGGTGCTTTTGAGGATGGAGTCCGCAGGAAAGCAGAGAGGGCCAAATTGTCTGGGGCATTTGAAAGGGTTCCAGGAGGCAGTGAGAACCAGCATTACTTTTCCCCGCTGGCACCTTTGCTGTGGCAGCAAAAGCTGGACGTTTGTCTTTTTTGCTCCGGAGGCTGCCGAAAGCGAAAACAGGTGCTTTTGAGGATGGAGTCCACAGGAAAGCAGAGAGGGCCAAATTGTCTGTGGCATTTGAAAGGGTTCCAGGAGGCAGTGAGAACCAGCATTACTTTTCCCCGCTGGCACCTTTGCTGTGGCAGCAAAAGCTGGACGTTTGTCTTTTTTGCTCCGGAGGCTGCCGAAAGCGAAAATAGGTGCTTTTGAGGATGGAGTCCGCAGGAAAGCAGAGAGGGCCAAATTGTCTGTGGCATTTGAAAGAGTTCCAGGAGGCAGTGAGAACCAGCATCACTTTTCCCCGCTGGCATCTTTGCTGTGGCAGCAAAAGCTGGACGTTTGTCTTTTTACCACCGGAGGGCGCCGAAAGTGAAAAAAGGCGCTTTTGAGGATAGAGTCCACAGGAAAGCAGAGAGGGCCAAATTGTCTGGGGCATTTGAAAGGGTTCCAGGAGGCAGTGAGAACCAGCATTACTTTTCCCCGCTGGCACCTTTGCTGTGGCAGCAAAAGCTGGACGTTTGTCTTTTTTGCTCCGGAGGCTGCCGAAAGCGAAAATAGGTGCTTTTGAGGATGGAGTCCGCAGGAAAGCAGAGAGGGCCAAATTGTCTGTGGCATTTGAAAGGGTTCCAGGAGGCAGTGAGAACCAGCATTACTTTTCCCCGCTGGCACCTTTGCTGTGGCAGCAAAAGCTGGACGTTTGTCTTTTTTGCTCCGGAGGCTGCCGAAAGCGAAAACAGGTGCTTTTGAGGATGGAGTCCGCAGGAAAGCAGAGAGGGCCAAATTGTCTGTGGCATTTGAAAGGGTTCCAGGAGGCAGTGAGAACCAGCATTACTTTTCCCCGCTGGCACCTTTGCTGTGGCAGCAAAAGCTGGACGTTTGTCTTTTTTGCTCCGGAGGGCGCCGAAAGCGAAAACAGGTGCTTTTGAGGATGGAGTCCGCAGGAAAGCAGAGAGGGCCAAATTGTCAGGGGCATTTGAAGGAGTTCCAGGAGGCAGTGAGAACCAGCATTACTTTTCCCTGCTGGCACCTTTGCTGTGGCAGCAAAAGCTGGACGTTTGTCTTTTTTGCTCCGGAGGGCGCCGAAAGCGAAAACAGGTGCTTTTGAGGATGGAGTCCGCAGGAAAGCAGAGAGGGCCAAATTGTCTGTGGCATTTGAAAGGGTTCCAGGAGGCAGTGAGAACCAGCATTACTTTTCCCCGCTGGCACCTTTGCTGTGGCAGCAAAAGCTGGACGTTTGTCTTTTTTGCTCCGGAGGCTGCCGAAAGCGAAAACAGGTGCTTTTGAGGATGGAGTCCGCAGGAAAGCAGAGAGGGCCAAATTGTCTGTGGCATTTGAAAGGGTTCCAGGAGGCAGTGAGAACCAGCATTACTTTTCCCCGCTGGCACCTTTGCTGTGGCAGCAAAAGCTGGACGTTTGTCTTTTTTGCTCTGGACGCTGCCGAAAGCGAAAACAGGTGCTTTTGAGGATGGAGTCCGCAGGAAAGCAGAGAGGGCCAAATTGTCTGTGGCATTTGAAAGGGTTCCAGGAGGCAGTGAGAACCAGCATTACTTTTCCCCGCTGGCACCTTTGCTGTGGCAGCAAAAGCTGGACGTTTGTCTTTTTTGCTCCGGAGGCTGCCGAAAGCGAAAACAGGTGCTTTTGAGGATGGAGTCCACAGGAAAGCAGAGAGGGCCAAATTGTCTGGGGCATTTGAAAGGGTTCCAGGAGGCAGTGAGAACCAGCATTACTTTTCCCCGCTGGCACCTTTGCTGTGGCAGCAAAAGCTGGACGTTTGTCTTTTTTGCTCCGGAGGCTGCCGAAAGCGAAAATAGGTGCTTTTGAGGATGGAGTCCGCAGGAAAGCAGAGAGGGCCAAATTGTCTGTGGCATTTGAAAGAGTTCCAGGAGGCAGTGAGAACCAGCATTACTTTTCCCCGCTGGCACCTTTGCTGTGGCAGCAAAAGCTGGACGTTTTTCTTTTTACCACCGGAGGGCGCCGAAAGTGAAAAAAGGCGCTTTTGAGGATAGAGTCCGCAGGAAAGCAGAGAGGGCCAAATTGTCAGGGGCATTTGAAGGAGTTCCAGGAGGCAGTGAGAACCAGCATTACTTTTCCCTGCTGGCACATTTGCTGTGGCAGCAAAAGCTGGACGTTTGTCTTTTTTGCTCCGGAGGGCGCCGAAAGCAAAAATAGGTGCTTTTGAGGATGGAGTCCGCAGGAAAGCAGAGAGGGCCAAATTGTCTGTGGCATTTGAAAGGGTTCCAGGAGGCAGTGAGAACCAGCATTACTTTTCCCCGCTGGCACCTTTGCTGTGGCAGCAAAAGCTGGACGTTTGTCTTTTTTGCTCCGGAGGTTGCCGAAAGCGAAAACAGGTGCTTTTGAGGATGGAGTCCGCAGGAAAGCAGAGAGCGCCAAATTGTCTGTGGCATTTGAAAGGGTTCCAGGAGGCAGTGAGAACCAGCATTACTTTTCCCCGCTGGCACCTTTGCTGAGGCAGCAAAAGCTGGCCGTTTGTCTTTTTTGCTCCGGAGGCTGCCGAAAGCGAAAACAGGTGCTTTTGAGGATGGAGTCCGCAGGAAAGCAGAGAGGGCCAAATTGTCTGTGGCATTTGAACAGGTTCCAGGAGGCAGTGAGAACCAGCATTACTTTTCCCCGCTGGCACCTTTGCTGTGGCAGCAAAAGCTGGACGTTTGTCTTTTTTGCTCCGGAGGTTGCCGAAAGCGAAAACAGGTGCTTTTGAGGATGGAGTCCGCAGGAAAGCAGAGAGGGCCAAATTGTCTGGGGCATTTGAAAGGGTTCCAGGAGGCAGTGAGAACCAGCATTACTTTTCCCCGCTGGCACCTTTGCTGTGGCAGCAAAAGCTGGACGTTTGTCTTTTTTGCTCCGGAGGCTGCCGAAAGCGAAAACAGGTGCTTTTGAGGATGGAGTCCACAGGAAAGCAGAGAGGGCCAAATTGTCTGTGGCATTTGAAAGGGTTCCAGGAGGCAGTGAGAACCAGCATTACTTTTCCCCGCTGGCACCTTTGCTGTGGCAGCAAAAGCTGGACGTTTGTCTTTTTTGCTCCGGAGGCTGCCGAAAGCGAAAATAGGTGCTTTTGAGGATGGAGTCCGCAGGAAAGCAGAGAGGGCCAAATTGTCTGTGGCATTTGAAAGAGTTCCAGGAGGCAGTGAGAACCAGCATCACTTTTCCCCGCTGGCATCTTTGCTGTGGCAGCAAAAGCTGGACGTTTGTCTTTTTACCACCGGAGGGCGCCGAAAGTGAAAAAAGGCGCTTTTGAGGATAGAGTCCGCAGGAAAGCAGAGAGGGCCAAATTGTCTGGGGCATTTGAAAGGGTTCCAGGAGGCAGTGAGAACCAGCATTACTTTTCCCCGCTGGCACCTTTGCTGTGGCAGCAAAAGCTGGACGTTTGTCTTTTTTGCTCCGGAGGCTGCCGAAAGCGAAAATAGGTGCTTTTGAGGATGGAGTCCGCAGGAAAGCAGAGAGGGCCAAATTGTCTGTGGCATTTGAAGAGGTTCCAGGAGGCAGTGAGAACCAGCATTACTTTTCCCCGCTGGCACCTTTGCTGTGGCAGCAAAAGCTGGACGTTTGTCTTTTTTGCTCCGGAGGGCGCCGAAATCGAAAACAGGTGCTTTTGAGGATGGAGTCCGCAGGAAAGCAGAGAGGGCCAAATTGTCAGGGGCATTTGAAGGAGTTCCAGGAGGCAGTGAGAACCAGCATTACTTTTCCCTGCTGGCACCTTTTCTGTGGCAGCAAAAGCTGGACGTTTGTCTTTTTTGCTCCGGAGGGCGCCGAAAGCGAAAACAGGTGCTTTTGAGGATGGAGTCCGCAGGAAAGCAGAGAGGGCCAAATTGTCTGGGGCATTTGAAAGGGTTCCAGGAGGCAGTGAGAACCAGCATTACTTTTCCCCGCTGGCACCTTTGCTGTGGCAGCAAAAGCTGGACGTTTGTCTTTTTTGCTCCGGAGGCTGCCGAAAGCGAAAACAGGTGCTTTTGAGGATGGAGTCCGCAGGAAAGCAGAGAGGGCCAAATTGTCTGTGGCATTTGAAAGGGTTCCAGGAGGCAGTGAGAACCAGCATTACTTTTCCCCGCTGGAACCTTTGCTGAGGCAGCAAAAGCTGGCCGTTTGTCTTTTTTGCTCCGGAGGCTGCCGAAAGCGAAAACAGGTGCTTTTGAGGATGGAGTCCGCAGGAAAGCAGAGAGGGCCAAATTGTCTGGGGCATTTGAACAGGTTCCAGGAGGCAGTGAGAACTAGCATTACTTTTCCCCGCTGGCACCTTTGCTGTGGCAGCAAAAGCTGGACGTTTGTCTTTTTTGCTCCGGAGGCTGCCGAAAGCGAAAATAGGTGCTTTTGAGGATGGAGTCCGCAGGAAAGCAGAGAGGGCCAAATTGTCTGTGGCATTTGAAAGAGTTCCAGGAGGCAGTGAGAACCAGCATCACTTTTCCCCGCTGGCATCTTTGCTGTGGCAGCAAAAGCTGGACGTTTCTCTTTTTACCACCGGAGGGCGCCGAAAGTGAAAAAAGGCGCTTTTGAGGATAGAGTCCACAGGAAAGCAGAGAGGGCTTAATTTTCTGGGGCATTTGAAAGGGTTCCAGGAGGCAGTGAGAACCAGCATTACTTTTCCCCGCTGGCACCTTTGCTGTGGCAGCAAAAGCTGGACGTTTTGTCTTTTTTGCTCCGGAGGCTGCCGAAAGCGAAAATAGGTGCTTTTGAGGATGGAGTCCGCAGGAAAGCAGAGAGGGCCAAATTGTCTGTGGCATTTGAAAGGGTTCCAGGAGGCAGTGAGAACCAGCATTACTTTTCCCCGCTGGCACCTTTGCTGTGGCAGCAAAAGCTGGACGTTTGTCTTTTTTGCTCCGGACGCTGCCGAAAGCGAAAACAGGTGCTTTTGAGGATGGAGTCCGCAGGAAAGCAGAGAGGGCCAAATTGTCTGTGGCATTTGAAAGGGTTCCAGGAGGCAGTGAGAACCAGCATTACTTTTCCCCGCTGGCACCTTTGCTGTGGCAGCAAAAGCTGGACGTTTGTCTTTTTGCTCCGGAGGCTGCCGAAAGCGAAAATAGGTGCTTTTGAGGATGGAGTCCGCAGGAAAGCAGAGAGGGCCAAATTGTCTGGGCATTTGAAGAGGTTCCAGGAGGCAGTGAGAACCAGCATTACTTTTCCCCGCTGGCACCTTTGCTGTGGCAGCAAAAGCTGGACGTTTGTCTTTTTTGCTCCGAGGGCGCCGAAAGCGAAAACAGGTGCTTTTGAGGATGGAGTCCGCAGGAAAGCAGAGAGGGCCAAATTGTCAGGGGCATTTGAAGGGAGTTCCAGGAGGCAGTGAGAACCAGCAATACTTTTCCCTGCTGGCACCTTTGCTGTGGCAGCAAAAGCTGGACGTTTGTCTTTTTTGCTCCGGAGGGCGCCGAAAGCGAAAACAGGTGCTTTTGAGGATGGAGTCCGCAGGAAAGCAGAGAGGGCCAAATTGTCTGGGGCATTTGAAAGGGTTCCAGGAGGCAGTGAGAACCAGCATTACTTTTCCCCGCTGGCACCTTTGCTGTGGCAGCAAAAGCTGGACGTTTGTCTTTTTTGCTCCGAGGCTGCCGAAAGCGAAAACAGGTGCTTTTGAGGATGGAGTCCGCAGGAAAGCAGAGAGGGCCAAATTGTCTGTGGCATTTGAAAGGGTTCCAGGAGGCAGTGAGAACCAGCATTACTTTTCCCCGCTGGCACCTTTGCTGAGGCAGCAAAAGCTGGCCGTTTGTCTTTTTTGCTCCGGAGGCTGCCGAAAGCGAAAACAGGTGCTTTTGAGGATGGAGTCCGCAGGAAAGCAGAGAGGGCCAAATTGTCTGGGGCATTTGAACAGGTTCCAGGAGGCAGTGAGAACCAGCATTACTTTTCCCCGCTGGCACCTTTGCTGTGGCAGCAAAAGCTGGACGTTTGTCTTTTTTGCTCCGGACGCTGCCGAAAGCGAAAACAGGTGCTTTTGAGGATGGAGTCCGCAGGAAAGCAGAGAGGGCCAAATTGTCTGGGGCATTTGAAAGGGTTCCAGGAGGCAGTGAGAACCAGCATTACTTTTCCCCGCTGGCACCTTTGCTGTGGCAGCAAAAGCTGGACGTTTGTCTTTTTTTGCTCCGGAGGCTGCCGAGAAAGCGAAAACAGGTGCTTTTGGGATGGAGTCCACAGGAAAGCAGAGAGGGCCAAATTGTCTGTGGCATTTGAAAGGGTTCCAGGAGGCAGTGAGAACCAGCATTACTTTTCCCCGCTGGGCACCTTTGCTGTGGCAGCAAAAGCTGGACGTTTGTCTTTTTTTGCTCCGGAGGCTGCCGAAAGCGAAAATAGGTGCTTTTGAGGATGGAGTCCGCAGGAAAGCAGAGAGGGCCAAATTGTCTGTGGCATTTGAAAGAGTTCCAGGAGGCAGTGAGAACCAGCATCACTTTTCCCCGCTGGCACCTTTGCTGTGGCAGCAAAAGCTGGACGTTTGTCTTTTTACCACCGGAGGGCGCCGAAGTGAAAAAAGGCGCTTTTGAGGATAGAGTCCACAGGAAAGCAGAGAGGGCTTAATTGTCTGGGGCATTTGAAAGGGTTCCAGGAGGCAGTGAGAACCAGCATTACTTTTCCCCGCTGGCACCTTTGCTGTGGCAGCAAAAGCTGGACGTTTGTCTTTTTTGCTCCCGGAGGCTGCCGAAAGCGAAAATAGGTGCTTTTGAGGATGGAGTCCGCAGGAAAGCAGAGAGGGCCAAATTGTCTGTGGCATTTGAAAGGGTTCCAGGAGGCAGTGAGAACCAGCATTACTTTTCCCGCTGGCACCTTTGCTGTGGCAGCAAAAGCTGGACGTTTGTCTTTTTTGCTCCGGACGCTGCCGAAAGCGAAAACAGGTGCTTTTGAGGATGGAGTCCGCAGGAAAGCAGAGAGGGCCAAATTGTCTGGGGCATTTGAAAGGGTTCCAGGAGGCAGTGAGAACCAGCATTACTTTTCCCCGCTGGCACCTTTGCTGTGGCAGCAAAAGCTGGACGTTTGTCTTTTTTGCTCCGGAGGCTGCCGAAAGCGAAAATAGGTGCTTTTGAGGATGGAGTCCGCAGGAAAGCAGAGAGGGCCAAATTGTCTGGGGCATTTGAAGAGGTTCCAGGAGGCAGTGAGAACCAGCATTACTTTTCCCCGCTGGCACCTTTGCTGTGGCAGCAAAAGCTGGACGTTTGTCTTTTTTGCTCCGGAGGCTGCCGAAAGCGAAAACAGGTGCTTTTGAGGATGGAGTCCGCAGGAAAGCAGAGAGGGCCAAATTGTCTGGGGCATTTGAAAGGGTTCCAGGAGGCAGTGAGAACCAGCATTACTTTTCCCCGCTGGCACCTTTGCTGTGGCAGCAAAAGCTGGACGTTTGTCTTTTTTGCTCCGGAGTCTGCCGAAAGCGAAAATAGGTGCTTTTGAGGATGGAGTCCGCAGGAAAGCAGAGAGGGCCAAATTGTCTGTGGCATTTGAAAGAGTTCCAGGAGGCAGTGAGAACCAGCATTACTTTTCCCCGCTGGCACCTTTGCTGTGGCAGCAAAAGCTGGACGTTTTTCTTTTTACCACCGGAGGGCGCCGAAAGTGAAAAAAGGCGCTTTTGAGGATAGAGTCCGCAGGAAAGCAGAGAGGGCCAAATTGTCAGGGGCATTTGAAAGGGTTCCAGGAGGCAGTGAGAACCAGCATTACTTTTCCCCACTGGCACCTTTGCTGTGGCAGCAAAAGCTGGACGTTTGTCTTTTTTGCTCCGGAGGCTGCCGAAAGCGAAAACAGGTGCTTTTGAGGATGGAGTCCGCAGGAAAGCAGAGAGGGCCAAATTGTCTGTGGCATTTGAAAGGGTTCCAGGAGGCAGTGAGAACCAGCATTACTTTTCCCCGCTGGCACCTTTGCTGTGGCAGCAAAAGCTGGACGTTTGTCTTTTTTGCTCCGGAGGCTGCCGAAAGCGAAAACAGGTGCTTTTGAGGATGGAGTCCGCAGGAAAGCAGAGAGGGCCAAATTGTCTGGGGCATTTGAAGAGGTTCCAGGAGGCAGTGAGAACCAGCATTACTTTTCCCCGCTGGCACCTTTGCTGTGGCAGCAAAAGCTGGACGTTTGTCTTTTTTGCTCCGGAGGCTGCCGAAAGCGAAAATAGGTGCTTTTGAGGATGGAGTCCGCAGGAAAGCAGAGAGGGCCAAATTGTCTGGGGCATTTGAAGAGGTTCCAGGAGGCAGTGAGAACCAGCATTACTTTTCCCCGCTGGCACCTTTGCTGTGGCAGCAAAAGCTGGACGTTTGTCTTTTTTGCTCCGGAGGCTGCCGAAAGCGAAAACAGGTGCTTTTGAGGATGGAGTCCGCAGGAAAGCAGAGAGGGCCAAATTGTCTGTGGCATTTGAAAGGGTTCCAGGAGGCAGTGAGAACCAGCATTACTTTTCCCCGCTGGCACCTTTGCTGTGGCAGCAAAAGCTGGACGTTTGTCTTTTTTGCTCCGGAGGCTGCCGAAAGCGAAAACAGGTGCTTTTGAGGATGGAGTCCACAGGAAAGCAGAGAGGGCCAAATTGTCTGGGGCATTTGAAAGGGTTCCAGGAGGCAGTGAGAACCAGCATTACTTTTCCCCGCTGGCACCTTTGCTGTGGCAGCAAAAGCTGGACGTTTGTCTTTTTTGCTCCGGAGGCTGCCGAAAGCGAAAATAGGTGCTTTTGAGGATGGAGTCCGCAGGAAAGCAGAGAGGGCCAAATTGTCTGTGGCATTTGAAAGGGTTCCAGGAGGCAGTGAGAACCAGCATTACTTTTCCCCGCTGGCACCTTTGCTGTGGCAGCAAAAAGCTGGACGTTTTTTTTTTTACCACCGGAGGGCGCCGAAAGTGAAAAAAGGCGCTTTTGAGGATAGAGTCCGCAGGAAAGCAGAGAGGGCCAAATTGTCAGGGGCATTTGAAGGAGTTCCAGGAGGCAGTGAGAACCAGCATTACTTTTCCCTGCTGGCACCTTTGCTGTGGCAGCAAAAGCTGGACGTTTGTCTTTTTTGCTCCGGAGGGCGCCGAAAGCGAAAACAGGTGCTTTTGAGGATGGAGTCCGCAGGAAAGCAGAGAGGGCCAAATTGTCTGGGGCATTTGAAAGGGTTCCAGGAGGCAGTGAGAACCAGCATTACTTTTCCCCGCTGGCACCTTTGCTGTGGCAGCAAAAGCTGGACGTTTGTCTTTTTTGCTCCGGAGGCTGCCGAAAGCGAAAACAGGTGCTTTTGAGGATGGAGTCCACAGGAAAGCAGAGAGGGCCAAATTGTCTGTGGCATTTGAAAGGGTTCCAGGAGGCAGTGAGAACCAGCATTACTTTTCCCCGCTGGCACCTTTGCTGTGGCAGCAAAAGCTGGACGTTTGTCTTTTTTGCTCCGGAGGCTGCCGAAAGCGAAAATAGGTGCTTTTGAGGATGGAGTCCGCAGGAAAGCAGAGAGGGCCAAATTGTCTGTGGCATTTGAAAGAGTTCCAGGAGGCAGTGAGAACCAGCATCACTTTTCCCCGCTGGCACCTTTGCTGTGGCAGCAAAGCTGGACGTTTGTCTTTTTACCACCGGAGGGCGCCGAAAGTGAAAAAAGGCGCTTTTGAGGATAGAGTCCACAGGAAAGCAGAGAGGGCTAAATTTTCTGGGGCATTTGAAAGGGTTCCAGGAGGCAGTGAGAACCAGCATTACTTTTCCCCGCTGGCACCTTTGCTGTGGCAGCAAAAGCTGGACGTTTGTCTTTTTTTGCTCCGGAGGCTGCCGAAAGCGAAAATAGGTGCTTTTGAGGATGGAGTCCGCAGGAAAGCAGAGAGGGCCAAATTGTCTGTGGCATTTGAAAGGGTTCCAGGAGGCAGTGAGAACCAGCATTACTTTTCCCCGCTGGCACCTTTGCTGTGGCAGCAAAAGCTGGACGTTTGTCTTTTTTGCTCCGGACGCTGCCGAAAGCGAAAACAGGTGCTTTTGAGGATGGAGTCCGCAGGAAAGCAGAGAGGGCCAAATTGTCTGGGGCATTTGAAAGGGTTCCAGGAGGCAGTGAGAACCAGCATTACTTTTCCCCGCTGGCACCTTTGCTGTGGCAGCAAAAGCTGGACGTTTGTCTTTTTTGCTCCGGAGGCTGCCGAAAGCGAAAATAGGTGCTTTTGAGGATGGAGTCCGCAGGAAAGCAGAGAGGGCCAAATTGTCTGGGGCATTTGAAGAGGTTCCAGGAGGCAGTGAGAACCAGCATTACTTTTCCCCGCTGGCACCTTTGCTGTGGCAGCAAAAGCTGGACGTTTGTCTTTTTTTGCTCCGGAGGCTGCCGAAAGCGAAAACAGGTGCTTTTGAGGATGGAGTCCGCAGGAAAGCAGAGAGGGCCAAATTGTCTGGGGCATTTGAAAGGGTTCCAGGAGGCAGTGAGAACCAGCATTACTTTTCCCCGCTGGCACCTTTGCTGTGGCAGCAAAAGCTGGACGTTTGTCTTTTTTGCTCCGGAGGCTGCCGAAAGCGAAAATAGGTGCTTTTGAGGATGGAGTCCGCAGGAAAGCAGAGAGGGCCAAATTGTCTGTGGCATTTGAAAGGGTTCCAGGAGGCAGTGAGAACCAGCATTACTTTTCCCCGCTGGCACCTTTGCTGTGGCAGCAAAAGCTGGACGTTTTTCTTTTTACCACCGGAGGGCGCCGAAAGTGAAAAAGGCGCTTTTGAGGATAGAGTCCGCAGGAAAGCAGAGAGGGCCAAATTGTCAGGGGCATTTGAAAGGGTTCCAGGAGGCAGTGAGAACCAGCATTACTTTTCCCCACTGGCACCTTTGCTGTGGCAGCAAAAGCTGGACGTTTGTCTTTTTCGCTTTCCGGCATGCCGAAAGCGAAAACAGGTGCTTTTGAGGATGGAGTCCGCAGGAAAGCAGAGAGGGCCAAATTGTCTGTGGCATTTGAAAGGGTTCCAGGAGGCAGTGAGAACCAGCATTACTTTTCCCCGCTGGCACCTTTGCTGTGGCAGCAAAAGCTGGACGTTTGTCTTTTTTGCTCCGGAGGCTGCCGAAAGCGAAAACAGGTGCTTTTGAGGATGGAGTCCGCAGGAAAGCAGAGAGGGCCAAATTGTCTGGGGCATTTGAAGAGGTTCCAGGAGGCAGTGAGAACCAGCATTACTTTTCCCCGCTGGCACCTTTGCTGTGGCAGCAAAAGCTGGACGTTTGTCTTTTTTGCTCCGGAGGCTGCCGAAAGCGAAAATAGGTGCTTTTGAGGATGGAGTCCGCAGGAAAGCAGAGAGGGCCAAATTGTCTGGGGCATTTGAAGAGGTTCCAGGAGGCAGTGAGAACCAGCATTACTTTTCCCCGCTGGCACCTTTGCTGTGGCAGCAAAAGCTGGACGTTTGTCTTTTTTGCTCCGGAGGCTGCCGAAAGCGAAAACAGGTGCTTTTGAGGATGGAGTCCGCAGGAAAGCAGAGAGGGCCAAATTGTCTGGGGCATTTGAAGAGGTTCCAGGAGGCAGTGAGAACCAGCATTACTTTTCCCCGCTGGCACCTTTGCTGTGGCAGCAAAAGCTGGACGTTTGTCTTTTTTGCTCCGGAGGCTGCCGAAAGCGAAAACAGGTGCTTTTGAGGATGGAGTCCACAGGAAAGCAGAGAGGGCCAAATTGTCTGGGGCATTTGAAAGGGTTCCAGGAGGCAGTGAGAACCAGCATTACTTTTCCCCGCTGGCACCTTTGCTGTGGCAGCAAAAGCTGGACGTTTGTCTTTTTTGCTCCGGAGGCTGCCGAAAGCGAAAATAGGTGCTTTTGAGGATGGAGTCCGCAGGAAAGCAGAGAGGGCCAAATTGTCTGTGGCATTTGAAAGGGTTCCAGGAGGCAGTGAGAACCAGCATTACTTTTCCCCGCTGGCACCTTTGCTGTGGCAGCAAAAGCTGGACGTTTGTCTTTTTTGCTCCGGAGGCTGCCGAAAGCGAAAATAGGTGCTTTTGAGGATGGAGTCCGCAGGAAAGCAGAGAGGGCCAAATTGTCTGTGGCATTTGAAAGAGTTCCAGGAGGCAGTGAGAACCAGCATTACTTTTCCCCGCTGGCACCTTTGCTGTGGCAGCAAAAGCTGGACGTTTGTCTTTTTTGCTCCGGAGGCTGCCGAAAGCGAAAATAGGTGCTTTTGAGGATGGAGTCCGCAGGAAAGCAGAGAGGGCCAAATTGTCTGTGGCATTTGAAAGAGTTCCAGGAGGCAGTGAGAACCAGCATTACTTTTCCCCGCTGGCACCTTTGCTGTGGCAGCAAAAGCTGGACGTTTTTCTTTTTACCACCGGAGGGCGCAGAAAGAGAAAAAAGGCGCTTTTGAGGATAGAGTCCGCAGGAAAGCAGAGAGGGCCAAATTGTCAGGGGCATTTGAAAGGGTTCCAGGAGGCAGTGAGAACCAGCATTACTTTTCCCCACTGGCACCTTTGCTGTGGCAGCAAAAGCTGGACGTTTGTCTTTTTTGCTCCGGAGGCTGCCGAAAGCGAAAACAGGTGCTTTTGAGGATGGAGTCCGCAGGAAAGCAGAGAGGGCCAAATTGTCTGGGGCATTTGAAAGGGTTCCAGGAGGCAGTGAGAACCAGCATTACTTTTCCCCGCTGGCACCTTTGCTGTGGCAGCAAAAGCTGGACGTTTGTCTTTTTTGCTCCGGAGGCTGCCGAAAGCGAAAACAGGTGCTTTTGAGGATGGAGTCCGCAGGAAAGCAGAGAGGGCCAAATTGTCTGTGGCATTTGAAAGGGTTCCAGGAGGCAGTGAGAACCAGCATTACTTTTCCACGCTGGCACCTTTGCTGAGGCAGCAAAAGCTGGACGTTTGTCTTTTTTGCTCCGGAGGCTGCCGAAAGCGAAAACAGGTGCTTTTGAGGATGGAGTCCGCAGGAAAGCAGAGAGGGCCAAATTGTCTGTGGCATTTGAAAGGGTTCCAGGAGGCAGTGAGAACCAGCATTACTTTTCCCCACTGGCACCTTTGCTGTGGCAGCAAAAGCTGGACGTTTGTCTTTTTTGCTCCGGAGGCTGCCGAAAGCGAAAACAGGTGCTTTTGAGGATGGAGTCCGCAGGAAAGCAGAGAGGGCCAAATTGTCTGGGGCATTTGAAAGGGTTCCAGGAGGCAGTGAGAACGAGCATTACTTTTCCCCGCTGGCACCTTTGCTGTGGCAGCAAAAGCTGGACGTTTGTCTTTTTTGCTCCGGAGGCTGCCGAAAGCGAAAACAGGTGCTTTTGAGGATGGAGTCCACAGGAAAGCAGAGAGGGCCAAATTGTCTGTGGCATTTGAAAGGGTTCCAGGAGGCAGTGAGAACCAGCATTACTTTTCCCCGCTGGCACCTTTGCTGTGGCAGCAAAAGCTGGACGTTTGTCTTTTTTGCTCCGGAGGCTGCCGAAAGCGAAAATAGGTGCTTTTGAGGATGGAGTCCGCAGGAAAGCAGAGAGGGCCAAATTGTCTGTGGCATTTGAAAGAGTTCCAGGAGGCAGTGAGAACCAGCATCACTTTTCCCCGCTGGCACCTTTGCTGTGGCAGCAAAAGCTGGACGTTTGTCTTTTTACCACCGGAGGGCGCCGAAAGTGAAAAAAGGCGCTTTTGAGGATGGAGTCCGCAAGAAAGCAGAGAGGGCCAAATTGTCTGTGGCATTTGAAAGGGTTCCAGGAGGCAGTGAGAACCAGCATTACTTTTCCCCGCTGGCACCTTTGCTGTGGCAGCAAAAGCTGGACGTTTGTCTTTTTTGCTCCGGAGGCTGCCGAAAGCGAAAACAGGTGCTTTTGAGGATGGAGTCCGCAGGAAAGCAGAGAGGGCCAAATTGTCTGGGGCATTTGAAAGGGTTCCAGGAGACAGTGAGAACCAGCATTACTTTTCCCCGCTGGCACCTTTGCTGTGGCAGCAAAGGCTGGACGTTTGTCTTTTTTGCTCCGGAGGCTGCCGAAAGCGAAAATAGGTGCTTTTGAGGATGGAGTCCGCAGGAAAGCAGAGAGGGCCAAATTGTCTGGGGCATTTGAAAGGGTTCCAGGAGGCAGTGAGAACCAGCATTACTTTTCCCCGCTGGCACCTTTGCTGTGGCAGCAAAAGCTGGACGTTTGTCTTTTTTGCTCCGGAGGCTGCTGAAAGCGAAAATAGGTGCTTTTGAGGATGGAGTCCGCAGGAAAGCAGAGAGGGCCAAATTGTCTGTGGCATTTGAAAGGGTTCCAGGAGGCAGTGAGAACCAGCATTACTTTTCCCCGCTGGCACCTTTGCTGTGGCAGCAAAAGCTGGACGTTTTTTTTTTTACCACCGGAGGGCGCCGAAAGTGAAAAAAGGCGCTTTTGAGGATAGAGTCCGCAGGAAAGCAGAGAGGGCCAAATTGTCAGGGGCATTTGAAAGGGTTCCAGGAGGCAGTGAGAACCAGCATTACTTTTCCCCGCTGGCACCTTTGCTGTGGCAGCAAAAGCTGGACGTTTGTCTTTTTTGCTCCGGAGGCTGCGGAAAGCGAAAACAGGTGCTTTTGAGGATGGAGTCCGCAGGAAAGCAGAGAGGGCCAAATTGTCTGGGGCATTTGAAAGGGTTCCAGGAGGCAGTGAGAACCAGCATTACTTTTCCCCGCTGGCACCTTTGCTGTGGCAGCAAAAGCTGGACGTTTGTCTTTTTTGCTCCGGAGGTTGCCAAAAGCGAAAACAGGTGCTTTTGAGGATGGAGTCCGCAGGAAAGCAGAGAGGGCCAAATTGTCTGGGGCATTTGAACAGGTTCCAGGAGGCAGTGAGAACCAGCATTACTTTTCCCCGCTGGCACCTTTGCTGTGGCAGCAAAAGCTGGACGTTTGTCTTTTTTGCTCCGGAGGTTGCCGAAAGCGAAAACAGGTGCTTTTGAGGATGGAGTCCGCAGGAAAGCAGAGAGGGCCAAATTGTCTGTGGCATTTGAAAGGGTTCAAGGAGGTAGTGAGAACCAGCATTACTTTTCCCCGCTGGCACCTTTGCTGTGGCAGCAAAAGCTGGACGTTTGTCTTTTTTGCTCCGGAGGCTGCCGAAAGCGAAAACAGGTGCTTTTGAGGATAGAGTCCGCAGGAAAGCAGAGAGGGCCAAATTGTCTGGGGCATTTGAAAGGGTTCCAGGAGGCAGTGAGAACCAGCATTACTTTTCCCCGCTGGCACCTTTGTTGTGGCAGCAAAAGCTGGACGTTTGTCTTTTTTGCTCCGGAGGCTGCCGAAAGCGAAAACAGGTGCTTTTGAGGATGGAGTCCGCAGGAAAGCAGAGAGGGCCAAATTGTCTGTGGCATTTGAAAGGGTTCCAGGAGGCAGTGAGAACCAGCATTACTTTTCCCCGCTGGCACCTTTGCTGTGGCAGCAAAAGCTGGACGTTTGTCTTTTTTGCTCCGGAGGCTGCCGAAAGCGAAAACAGGTGCTTTTGAGGATGGAGTCCGCAGGAAAGCAGAGAGGGCCAAATTGTCTGTGGCATTTGAAGAGGTTCCAGGAGGCAGTGAGAACCAGCATTACTTTTCCCCGCTGGCACCTTTGCTGTGGCAGCAAAAGCTGGACGTTTGTCTTTTTTGCTCCGGAGGCTGCCGAAAGCGAAAACAGGTGCTTTTGAGGATGGAGTCCGCAGGAAAGCAGAGAGAGCCAAATTGTCTGTGGCATTTGAAGGAGTTCCAGGAGGCAGTGAGAACCAGCATTACTTTTCCCCGCTGGCACCTTTGCTGTGGCAGCAAAAGCTGGACGTTTGTCTTTTTTGCTCCGGAGGCTGCCGAAAGCGAAAACAGGTGCTTTTGAGGATGGAGTCCGCAGGAAAGCAGAGAGGGCCAAATTGTCTGTGGCATTTGAAAGAGTTCCAGGAGGCAGTGAGAACCAGCATTACTTTTCCCCGCTGGCACCTTTGCTGTGGCAGCAAAAGCTGGACGTTTGTCTTTTTACCACCTGAGGGCGCCGAAGGTGAAAAAAGGCGCTTTTGAGGATAGAGTCCGCAGGAAAGCAGAGAGGGCCAAATTGTCAGGGGCATTTGAAAGGGTTCCAGGAGGCAGTGAGAACCAGCATTACTTTTCCCCGCTGGCACCTTTGCTGTGGCAGCAAAAGCTGGACGTTTGTCTTTTTTGCTCCGGAGGCTGCCGAAAGCGAAAACAGGTGCTTTTGAGGATGGAGTCCGCAGGAAAGCAGAGAGGGCCAAATTGTCTGTGGCATTTGAAAGGGTTCCAGGAGGCAGTGAGAACCAGCATTACTTTTCCCCGCTGGCACCTTTGCTGTGGCAGCAAAAGCTGGACGTTTGTCTTTTTTGCTCCGGAGGCTGCCGAAAGCGAAAACAGGTGCTTTTGAGGATGGAGTCCGCAGGAAAGCAGAGAGGGCCAAATTGTCTGGGGCATTTGAAAGGGTTCCAGGAGGCAGTGAGAACGAGCATTACTTTTCCCCGCTGGCACCTTTGCTGTGGCAGCAAAAGCTGGACGTTTGTCTTTTTTGCTCCGGAGGTTGCCAAAAGCGAAAACAGGTGCTTTTGAGGATGGAGTCCGCAGGAAAGCAGAGAGGGCCAAATTGTCTGGGGCATTTGAAGAGGTTCCAGGAGACAGTGAGAACCAGCATTACTTTTCCCCGCTGGCACCTTTGCTGTGGCAGCAAAAGCTGGACGTTTGTCTTTTTTGCTCCAGAGGCTGCCGAAAGCGAAAACAGGTGCTTTTGAGGATGGAGTCCGCAGGAAAGCAGAGAGGGCCAAATTGTCTGTGGCATTTGAAAGGGTTCCAGGAGGCAGTGAGAACCAGCATTACTTTTCCCCGCTGGCACCTTTGCTGTGGCAGCAAAAGCTGGACGTTTGTCTTTTTTGCTCCGGAGGTTGCCGAAAGCGAAAACAGGTGCTTTTGAGGATGGAGTCCGCAGGAAAGCAGAGAGGGCCAAATTGTCTGGGGCATTTGAAGGGGTTCAAGGAGGTAGTGAGAACCAGCATTACTTTTCCCCGCTGGCACCTTTGCTGTGGCAGCAAAAGCTGGACGTTTGTCTTTTTTGCTCCGGAGGCTGCCGAAAGCGAAAACAGGTGCTTTTGAGGATAGAGTCCGCAGGAAAGCAGAGAGGGCTAAATTGTCTGGGGCATTTGAAAGGGTTCCAGGAGGCAGTGAGAACCAGCATTACTTTTCCCCGCTGGCACCTTTGTTGTGGCAGCAAAGGCTGGACGTTTGTCTTTTTTGCTCCGGAGGCTGCCGAAAGCGAAAACAGGTGCTTTTGAGGATGGAGTCCGCAGGAAAGCAGAGAGGGCCAAATTGTCTGTGGCATTTGAAAGAGTTCCAGGAGGCAGTGAGAACCAGCATCACTTTTCCCCGCTGGCACCTTTGCTGTGGCAGCAAAAGCTGGACGTTTGTCTTTTTTGCTCCGGAGGCTGCCGAAAGCGAAAATAGGTGCTTTTGAGGATGGAGTCCGCAGGAAAGCAGAGAGGGCCAAATTGTCTGTGGCATTTGAAAGGGTTCCAGGAGGCAGTGAGAACCAGCATTACTTTTCCCCGCTGGCACCTTTGCTGTGGCAGCAAAAGCTGGACGTTTGTCTTTTTTGCTCCGGACGCTGCCGAACGCGAAAACAGGTGCTTTTGAGGATGGAGTCCGCAGGAAAGCAGAGAGGGCCAAATTGTCTGGGGCATTTGAAAGGGTTCCAGGAGGCAGTGAGAACCAGCATTACTTTTCCCCGCTGGCACCTTTGCTGTGGCAGCAAAAGCTGGACGTTTGTCTTTTTTGCTCCGGAGGCTGCCGAAAGCGAAAATAGGTGCTTTTGAGGATGGAGTCCGCAGGAAAGCAGAGAGGGCCAAATTGTCTGGGGCATTTGAAGAGGTTCCAGGAGGCAGTGAGAACCAGCATTACTTTTCCCCGCTGGCACCTTTGCTGTGGCAGCAAAAGCTGGACGTTTGTCTTTTTTGCTCCGGAGGCTGCCGAAAGCGAAAACAGGTGCTTTTGAGGATGGAGTCCGCAGGAAAGCAGAGAGGGCCAAATTGTCTGTGGCATTTGAAAGGGTTCCAGGAGGCAGTGAGAACCAGCATTACTTTTCCCCGCTGGCACCTTTGCTGTGGCAGCAAAAGCTGGACGTTTGTCTTTTTTGCTCCGGAGGCTGCCGAAAGCGAAAACAGGTGCTTTTGAGGATGGAGTCCGCAGGAAAGCAGAGAGGGCCAAATTGTCTGGGGCATTTGAAAGGGTTCAAGGAGGTAGTGAGAACCAGCATTACTTTTCCCCGCTGGCACCTTTGCTGTGGCAGCAAAAGCTGGACGTTTGTCTTTTTTGCTCCGGAGGCTGCCGAAAGCGAAAACAGGTGCTTTTGAGGATGGAGTCCGCAGGAAAGCAGAGAGGGCCAAATTGTCTGGGGCATTTGAAAGGGTTCCAGGAGGCAGTGAGAACCAGCATTACTTTTCCCCGCTGGCACCTTTGCTGTGGCAGCAAAAGCTGGACGTTTGTCTTTTTTGCTCCGGAGGCTGCCGAAAGCGAAAATAGGTGCTTTTGAGGATGGAGTCCGCAGGAAAGCAGAGAGGGCCAAATTGTCTGGGGCATTTGAAGAGGTTCCAGGAGGCAGTGAGAACCAGCATTACTTTTCCCCGCTGGCACCTTTGCTGTGGCAGCAAAAGCTGGACGTTTGTCTTTTTTGCTCCGGAGGCTGCCGAAAGCAAAAACAGGTGCTTTTGAGGATGGAGTCCGCAGGAAAGCAGAGAGGGCCAAATTGTCTGTGGCATTTGAAAGGGTTCCAGGAGGCAGTGAGAACCAGCATTACTTTTCCCCGCTGGCACCTTTGCTGTGGCAGCAAAAGCTGGACGTTTGTCTTTTTTGCTCCGGAGGCTGCCGAAAGCGAAAACAGGTGCTTTTGAGGATGGAGTCCACAGGAAAGCAGAGAGGGCCAAATTGTCTGGGGCATTTGAAAGGGTTCCAGGAGGCAGTGAGAACCAGCATTACTTTTCCCCGCTGGCACCTTTGCTGTGGCAGCAAAAGCTGGACGTTTGTCTTTTTTGCTCCGGAGGCTGCCGAAAGCGAAAATAGGTGCTTTTGAGGATGGAGTCCGCAGGAAAGCAGAGAGGGCCAAATTGTCTGTGGCATTTGAAAGAGTTCCAGGAGGCAGTGAGAACCAGCATTACTTTTCCCCGCTGGCACCTTTGCTGTGGCAGCAAAAGCTGGACGTTTTTCTTTTTACCACCGGAGGGCGCCGAAAGTGAAAAAAGGCGCTTTTGAGGATAGAGTCCGCAGGAAAGCAGAGAGGGCCAAATTGTCTGTGGCATTTGAAGGAGTTCCAGGAGGCAGTGAGAACCAGCATTACTTTTCCCTGCTGGCACCTTTGCTGTGGCAGCAAAAGCTGGACGTTTGTCTTTTTTGCTCCGGAGGGCGCCGAAAGCAAAAATAGGTGCTTTTGAGGATGGAGTCCGCAGGAAAGCAGAGAGGGCCAAATTGTCTGTGGCATTTGAAAGGGTTCCAGGAGGCAGTGAGAACCAGCATTACTTTTCCCCGCTGGCACCTTTGCTGTGGCAGCAAAAGCTGGACGTTTGTCTTTTTTGCTCCGGAGGTTGCCGAAAGCGAAAACAGGTGCTTTTGAGGATGGAGTCCGCAGGAAAGCAGAGAGGGCCAAATTGTCTGTGGCATTTGAAAGGGTTCCAGGAGGCAGTGAGAACCAGCATTACTTTTCCCCGCTGGCACCTTTGCTGAGGCAGCAAAAGCTGGCCGTTTGTCTTTTTTGCTCCGGAGGCTGCCGAAAGCGAAAACAGGTGCTTTTGAGGATGGAGTCCGCAGGAAAGCAGAGAGGGCCAAATTGTCTGGGGCATTTGAACAGGTTCCAGGAGGCAGTGAGAACCAGCATTACTTTTCCCCGCTGGCACCTTTGCTGTGGCAGCAAAAGCTGGACGTTTGTCTTTTTTGCTCCGGACGCTGCCGAAAGCGAAAACAGGTGCTTTTGAGGATGGAGTCCGCAGGAAAGCAGAGAGGGCCAAATTGTCTGGGGCATTTGAAAGGGTTCCAGGAGGCAGTGAGAACCAGCATTACTTTTCCCCGCTGGCACCTTTGCTGTGGCAGCAAAAGCTGGACGTTTGTCTTTTTTGCTCCGGAGGCTGCTGAAAGCGAAAACAGATGCTTTTGAGGATGGAGTCCACAGGAAAGCAGAGAGGGCCAAATTGTCTGTGGCATTTGAAAGGGTTCCAGGAGGCAGTGAGAACCAGCATTACTTTTCCCCGCTGGCACCTTTGCTGTGGCAGCAAAAGCTGGACGTTTGTCTTTTTTGCTCCGGAGGCTGCCGAAAGCGAAAATAGGTGCTTTTGAGGATGGAGTCCGCAGGAAAGCAGAGAGGGCCAAATTGTCTGTGGCATTTGAAAGAGTTCCAGGAGGCAGTGAGAACCAGCATCACTTTTCCCCGCTGGCATCTTTGCTGTGGCAGCAAAAGCTGGACGTTTGTCTTTTTACCACCGGAGGGCGCCGAAAGTGAAAAAAGGCGCTTTTGAGGATAGAGTCCACAGGAAAGCAGAGAGGGCTTAATTTTCTTGGGCATTTGAAAGGGTTCCAGGAGGCAGTGAGAACCAGCATTACTTTTCCCCGCTGGCACCTTTGCTGTGGCAGCAAAAGCTGGACGTTTGTCTTTTTTGCTCCGGAGGCTGCCGAAAGCGAAAATAGGTGCTTTTGAGGATGGAGTCCGCAGGAAAGCAGAGAGGGCCAAATTGTCTGTGGCATTTGAAAGGGTTCCAGGAGGCAGTGAGAACCAGCATTACTTTTCCCCGCTGGCACCTTTGCTGTGGCAGCAAAAGCTGGACGTTTGTCTTTTTTGCTCCGGACGCTGCCGAAAGCGAAAACAGGTGCTTTTGAGGATGGAGTCCGCAGGAAAGCAGAGAGGGCCAAATTGTCTGGGGCATTTGAAAGGGTTCCAGGAGGCAGTGAGAACCAGCATTACTTTTCCCCGCTGGCACCTTTGCTGTGGCAGCAAAAGCTGGACGTTTGTCTTTTTTGCTCCGGAGGCTGCTGAAAGCGAAAACAGGTGCTTTTGAGGATGGAGTCCGCAGGAAAGCAGAGAGGGCCAAATTGTCTGTGGCATTTGAAAGGGTTCCAGGAGGCAGTGAGAACCAGCATTACTTTTCCCCGCTGGCACCTTTGCTGTGGCAGCAAAAGCTGGACGTTTGTCTTTTTTGCTCCGGAGGCTGCCGAAAGCGAAAACAGGTGCTTTTGAGGATGGAGTCCGCAGGAAAGCAGAGAGGGCCAAATTGTCTGGGGCATTTGAAGAGGTTCCAGGAGGCAGTGAGAACCAGCATTACTTTTCCCCGCTGGCACCTTTGCTGTGGCAGCAAAAGCTGGACGTTTTTCTTTTTACCACCGGAGGGCGCCGAAAGTGAAAAAAGGCGCTTTTGAGGATAGAGTCCGCAGGAAAGCAGAGAGGGCCAAATTGTCTGGGGCATTTGAAGGAGTTCCAGGAGGCAGTGAGAACCAGCATTACTTTTCCCTGCTGGCACCTTTGCTGTGGCAGCAAAAGCTGGACGTTTGTCTTTTTTGCTCCGGAGGGCGCCGAAAGCAAAAATAGGTGCTTTTGAGAATGGAGTCCGCAGGAAAGCAGAGAGGGCCAAATTGTCTGTGGCATTTGAAAGGGTTCCAGGAGGCAGTGAGAACCAGCATTACTTTTCCCCGCTGGCACCTTTGCTGTGGCAGCAAAAGCTGGACGTTTGTCTTTTTTGCTCCGGAGGTTGCCGAAAGCGAAAACAGGTGCTTTTGAGGATGGAGTCCGCAGGAAAGCAGAGAGGGCCAAATTGTCTGTGGCATTTGAAAGGGTTCCAGGAGGCAGTGAGAACCAGCATTACTTTTCCCCGCTGGCACCTTTGCTGAGGCAGCAAAAGCTGGCCGTTTGTCTTTTTTGCTCCGGAGGCTGCCGAAAGCGAAAACAGGTGCTTTTGAGGATGGAGTCCGCAGGAAAGCAGAGAGGGCCAAATTGTCTGGGGCATTTGAACAGGTTCCAGGAGGCAGTGAGAACCAGCATTACTTTTCCCCGCTGGCACCTTTGCTGTGGCAGCAAAAGCTGGACGTTTGTCTTTTTTGCTCCGGACGCTGCCGAAAGCGAAAACAGGTGCTTTTGAGGATGGAGTCCGCAGGAAAGCAGAGAGGGCCAAATTGTCTGGGGCATTTGAAAGGGTTCCAGGAGGCAGTGAGAACCAGCATTACTTTTCCCCGCTGGCACCTTTGCTGTGGCAGCAAAAGCTGGACGTTTGTCTTTTTTGCTCCGGAGGCTGCCGAAAGCGAAAACAGGTGCTTTTGAGGATGGAGTCCGCAGGAAAGCAGAGAGGGCCAAATTGTCTGTGGCATTTGAAAGGGTTCCAGGAGGCAGTGAGAACGAGCATTACTTTTCCCCGCTGGCACCTTTGCTGTGGCAGCAAAAGCTGGACGTTTGTCTTTTTTGCTCCGGAGGTTGCCAAAAGCGAAAACAGGTGCTTTTGAGGATGGAGTCCGCAGGAAAGCAGAGAGGGCCAAATTGTCTGGGGCATTTGAAGAGGTTCCAGGAGGCAGTGAGAACCAGCATTACTTTTCCCCGCTGGCACCTTTGCTGTGGCAGCAAAAGCTGGACGTTTGTCTTTTTTGCTCCGGAGGCTGCCGAAAGCGAAAACAGGTGCTTTTGAGGATGGAGTCCGCAGGAAAGCAGAGAGGGCCAAATTGTCTGTGGCATTTGAAAGGGTTCCAGGAGGCAGTGAGAACCAGCATTACTTTTCCCCGCTGGCACCTTTGCTGTGGCAGCAAAAGCTGGACGTTTGTCTTTTTTGCTCCGGAGGTTGCCGAAAGCGAAAACAGGTGCTTTTGAGGATGGAGTCCGCAGGAAAGCAGAGAGGGCCAAATTGTCTGGGGCATTTGAAAGGGTTCAAGGAGGTAGTGAGAACCAGCATTACTTTTCCCCGCTGGCACCTTTGCTGTGGCAGCAAAAGCTGGACGTTTGTCTTTTTTGCTCCGGAGGCTGCCGAAAGCGAAAACAGGTGCTTTTGAGGATAGAGTCCGCAGGAAAGCAGAGAGGGCCAAATTGTCTGGGGCATTTGAAAGGGTTCCAGGAGGCAGTGAGAACCAGCATTACTTTTCCCCGCTGGCACCTTTGTTGTGGCAGCAAAGGCTGGACGTTTGTCTTTTTTGCTCCGGAGGCTGCCGAAAGCGAAAACAGGTGCTTTTGAGGATGGAGTCCGCAGGAAAGCAGAGAGGGCCAAATTGTCTGTGGCATTTGAAAGAGTTCCAGGAGGCAGTTAGAACCAGCATCACTTTTCCCCGCTGGCACCTTTGCTGTGGCAGCAAAAGCTGGACGTTTGTCTTTTTTGCTCCGGAGGCTGCCGAAAGCGAAAATAGGTGCTTTTGAGGATGGAGTCCGCAGGAAAGCAGAGAGGGCCAAATTGTCTGTGGCATTTGAAAGGGTTCCAGGAGGCAGTGAGAACCAGCATTACTTTTCCCCGCTGGCACCTTTGCTGTGGCAGCAAAAGCTGGACGTTTGTCTTTTTTGCTCCGGACGCTGCCGAACGCGAAAACAGGTGCTTTTGAGGATGGAGTCCGCAGGAAAGCAGAGAGGGCCAAATTGTCTGTGGCATTTGAAAGGGTTCCAGGAGGCAGTGAGAACCAGCATTATTTTTCCCCGCTGGCACCTTTGCTGTGGCAGCAAAAGCTGGACGTTTGTCTTTTTTGCTCCGGAGGCTGCCGAAAGCGAAAACAGGTGCTTTTGAGGATGGAGTCCGCAGGAAAGCAGAGAGGGCCAAATTGTCTGTGGCATTTGAAGAGGTTCCAGGAGGCAGTGAGAACCAGCATTACTTTTCCCCGCTGGCACCTTTGCTGTGGCAGCAAAAGCTGGACGTTTGTCTTTTTTGCTCCGGAGGCTGCCGAAAGCGAAAACAGGTGCTTTTGAGGATGGAGTCCGCAGGAAAGCAGAGAGAGCCAAATTGTCTGGGGCATTTGAAGGAGTTCCAGGAGGCAGTGAGAACCAGCATTACTTTTCCCCGCTGGCACCTTTGCTGTGGCAGCAAAAGCTGGACGTTTGTCTTTTTTGCTCCGGAGGCTGCCGAAAGCGAAAACAGGTGCTTTTGAGGATGGAGTCCGCAGGAAAGCAGAGAGGGCCAAATTGTCTGTGGCATTTGAAAGAGTTCCAGGAGGCAGTGAGAACCAGCATTACTTTTCCCCGCTGGCACCTTTGCTGTGGCAGCAAAAGCTGGACGTTTGTCTTTTTACCACCGGAGGGCGCCGAAGGTGAAAAAAGGCGCTTTTGAGGATAGAGTCCGCAGGAAAGCAGAGAGGGCCAAATTGTCTGGGGCATTTGAAAGGGTTCCAGGAGGCAGTGAGAACCAGCATTACTTTTCCCCGCTGGCACCTTTGCTGTGGCAGCAAAAGCTGGACGTTTGTCTTTTTTGCTCCGGAGGCTGCCGAAAGCGAAAACAGGTGCTTTTGAGGATGGAGTCCGCAGGAAAGCAGAGAGGGCCAAATTGTCTGGGGCATTTGAAAGGGTTCCAGGAGGCAGTGAGAACCAGCATTACTTTTCCCCGCTGGCACCTTTGCTGTGGCAGCAAAAGCTGGACGTTTGTCTTTTTTGCTCCGGACGCTGCCGAAAGCGAAAACAGGTGCTTTTGAGGATGGAGTCCGCAGGAAAGCAGAGAGGGCCAAATTGTCTGGGGCATTTGAAAGGGTTCCAGGAGGCAGTGAGAACCAGCATTACTTTTCCCCGCTGGCACCTTTGCTGTGGCAGCAAAAGCTGGACGTTTGTCTTTTTTGCTCCGGAGGTTGCCGAAAGCGAAAACAGGTGCTTTTGAGGATGGAGTCCGCAGGAAAGCAGAGAGGGCCAAATTGTCTGGGGCATTTGAAAGGGTTCAAGGAGGTAGTGAGAACCAGCATTACTTTTCCCCGCTGGCACCTTTGCTGTGGCAGCAAAAGCTGGACGTTTGTCTTTTTTGCTCCGGAGGCTGCCGAAAGCGAAAACAGGTGCTTTTGAGGATAGAGTCCGCAGGAAAGCAGAGAGGGCCAAATTGTCTGGGGCATTTGAAAGGGTTCCAGGAGGCAGTGAGAACCAGCATTACTTTTCCCCGCTGGCACCTTTGTTGTGGCAGCAAAGGCTGGACGTTTGTCTTTTTTGCTCCGGAGGCTGCCGAAAGCGAAAACAGGTGCTTTTGAGGATGGAGTCCGCAGGAAAGCAGAGAGGGCCAAATTGTCTGTGGCATTTGAAAGAGTTCCAGGAGGCAGTGAGAACCAGCATCACTTTTCCCCGCTGGCACCTTTGCTGTGGCAGCAAAAGCTGGACGTTTGTCTTTTTTGCTCCGGAGGCTGCCGAAAGCGAAAATAGGTGCTTTTGAGGATGGAGTCCGCAGGAAAGCAGAGAGGGCCAAATTGTCTGTGGCATTTGAAAGGGTTCCAGGAGGCAGTGAGAACCAGCATTACTTTTCCCCGCTGGCACCTTTGCTGTGGCAGCAAAAGCTGGACGTTTGTCTTTTTTGCTCCGGACGCTGCCGAACGCGAAAACAGGTGCTTTTGAGGATGGAGTCCGCAGGAAAGCAGAGAGGGCCAAATTGTCTGTGGCATTTGAAAGGGTTCCAGGAGGCAGTGAGAACCAGCATTATTTTTCCCCGCTGGCACCTTTGCTGTGGCAGCAAAAGCTGGACGTTTGTCTTTTTTGCTCCGGAGGCTGCCGAAAGCGAAAACAGGTGCTTTTTAGGATGGAGTCCGCAGGAAAGCAGAGAGGGCCAAATTGTCTGTGGCATTTGAAGAGGTTCCAGGAGGCAGTGAGAACCAGCATTACTTTTCCCCGCTGGCACCTTTGCTGTGGCAGCAAAAGCTGGACGTTTGTCTTTTTTGCTCCGGAGGCTGCCGAAAGCGAAAACAGGTGCTTTTGAGGATGGAGTCCGCAGGAAAGCAGAGAGAGCCAAATTGTCTGGGGCATTTGAAGGAGTTCCAGGAGGCAGTGAGAACCAGCATTACTTTTCCCCGCTGGCACCTTTGCTGTGGCAGCAAAAGCTGGACGTTTGTCTTTTTTGCTCCGGAGGCTGCCGAAAGCGAAAACAGGTGCTTTTGAGGATGGAGTCCGCAGGAAAGCAGAGAGGGCCAAATTGTCTGTGGCATTTGAAAGAGTTCCAGGAGGCAGTGAGAACCAGCATTACTTTTCCCCGCTGGCACCTTTGCTGTGGCAGCAAAAGCTGGACGTTTGTCTTTTTACCACCGGAGGGCGCCGAAGTTGAAAAAAGGCGCTTTTGAGGATAGAGTCCGCAGGAAAGCAGAGAGGGCCAAATTGTCTGGGGCATTTGAAAGGGTTCCAGGAGGCAGTGAGAACCAGCATTACTTTTCCCCGCTGGCACCTTTGCTGTGGCAGCAAAAGCTGGACGTTTGTCTTTTTTGCTCCGGAGGCTGCCGAAAGCGAAAACAGGTGCTTTTGAGGATGGAGTCCGCAGGAAAGCAGAGAGGGCCAAATTGTCTGGGGCATTTGAAAGGGTTCCAGGAGGCAGTGAGAACCAGCATTACTTTTCCCCGCTGGCACCTTTGCTGTGGCAGCAAAAGCTGGACGTTTGTCTTTTTTGCTCCGGAGGCTGCCGAAAGCGAAAACAGGTGCTTTTGAGGATGGAGTCCGCAGGAAAGCAGAGAGGGCCAAATTGTCTGTGGCATTTGAAAGGGTTCCAGGAGGCAGTGAGAACGAGCATTACTTTTCCCCGCTGGCACCTTTGCTGTGGCAGCAAAAGCTGGACGTTTGTCTTTTTTGCTCCGGAGGTTGCCAAAAGCGAAAACAGGTGCTTTTGAGGATGGAGTCCGCAGGAAAGCAGAGAGGGCCAAATTGTCTGGGGCATTTGAAGAGGTTCCAGGAGGCAGTGAGAACCAGCATTACTTTTCCCCGCTGGCACCTTTGCTGTGGCAGCAAAAGCTGGACGTTTGTCTTTTTTGCTCCGGAGGCTGCCGAAAGCGAAAACAGGTGCTTTTGAGAATGGAGTCCGCAGGAAAGCAGAGAGGGCCAAATTGTCTGTGGCATTTGAAAGGGTTCCAGGAGGCAGTGAGAACCAGCATTACTTTTCCCCGCTGGCACCTTTGCTGTGGCAGCAAAAGCTGGACGTTTGTCTTTTTTGCTCCGGAGGTTGCCGAAAGCGAAAACAGGTGCTTTTGAGGATGGAGTCCGCAGGAAAGCAGAGAGGGCCAAATTGTCAGGGGCATTTGAAAGGGTTCCAGGAGGCAGTGAGAACCAGCATTATTTTTCCCCGCTGGCACCTTTGCTGTGGCAGCAAAAGCTGGACGTTTGTCTTTTTTGCTCCGGAGGCTGCCGAAAGCGAAAACAGGTGCTTTTGAGGATGGAGTCCGCAGGAAAGCAGAGAGGGCCAAATTGTCTGTGGCATTTGAAGAGGTTCCAGGGCAGTGAGAACCAGCATTACTTTTCCCCGCTGGCACCTTTGCTGTGGCAGCAAAAGCTGGACGTTTGTCTTTTTTGCTCCGGAGGCTGCCGAAAGCGAAAACAGGTGCTTTTGAGGATGGAGTCCGCAGGAAAGCAGAGAGAGCCAAATTGTCTGGGGCATTTGAAGGAGTTCCAGGAGGCAGTGAGAACCAGCATTACTTTTCCCTGCTGGCACCTTTGTTGTGGCAGCAAAAGCTGGACGTTTGTCTTTTTTGCTCCGGAGGCTGCCGAAAGCGAAAACAGGTGCTTTTGAGGATGGAGTCCGCAGGAAAGCAGAGAGGGCCAAATTGTCTGTGGCATTTGAAAGAGTTCCAGGAGGCAGTGAGAACCAGCATTACTTTTCCCCGCTGGCACCTTTGCTGTGGCAGCAAAAGCTGGACGTTTGTCTTTTTACCACCGGAGGGCGCCGAAGGTGAAAAAAGGCGCTTTTGAGGATAGAGTCCGCAGGAAAGCAGAGAGGGCCAAATTGTCTGGGGCATTTGAAAGGGTTCCAGGAGGCAGTGAGAACCAGCATTACTTTTCCCGCTGGCACCTTTGCTGTGGCAGCAAAAGCTGGACGTTTGTCTTTTTTGCTCCGGAGGCTGCCGAAAGCGAAAACAGGTGCTTTTGAGGATGGAGTCCGCAGGAAAGCAGAGAGGGCCAAATTGTCTGGGGCATTTGAAAGGGTTCCAGGAGGCAGTGAGAACCAGCATTACTTTTCCCCGCTGGCACCTTTGCTGTGGCAGCAAAAGCTGGACGTTTGTCTTTTTTGCTCCGGAGGCTGCCGAAAGCGAAAACAGGTGCTTTTGAGGATGGAGTCCGCAGGAAAGCAGAGAGGGCCAAATTGTCTGTGGCATTTGAAAGGGTTCCAGGAGGCAGTGAGAACGAGCATTACTTTTCCCCGCTGGCACCTTTGCTGTGGCAGCAAAAGCTGGACGTTTGTCTTTTTTGCTCCGGAGGTTGCCAAAAGCGAAAAACAGGTGCTTTTGAGGATGGAGTCCGCAGGAAAGCAGAGAGGGCCAAATTGTCTGGGGCATTTGAAGAGGTTCCAGGAGGCAGTGAGAACCAGCATTACTTTCCCCGCTGGCACCTTTGCTGTGGCAGCAAAAGCTGGACGTTTGTCTTTTTTGCTCCGGAGGCTGCCGAAAGCGAAAACAGGTGCTTTTGAGGATGGAGTCCGCAGGAAAGCAGAGAGGGCCAAATTGTCTGTGGCATTTGAAAGGGTTCCAGGAGGCAGTGAGAACCAGCATTACTTTTCCCCGCTGGCACCTTTGCTGTGGCAGCAAAAGCTGGACGTTTGTCTTTTTTGCTCCGGAGGTTGCCGAAAGCGAAAACAGGTGCTTTTGAGGATGGAGTCCGCAGGAAAGCAGAGAGGGCCAAATTGTCAGGGGCATTTGAAAGGGTTCAAGGAGGTAGTGAGAACCAGCATTACTTTCCCCGCTGGCACCTTTGCTGTGGCAGCAAAAGCTGGACGTTTGTCTTTTTTGCTCCGGAGGCTGCCGAAAGCGAAAACAGGTGCTTTTGAGGATAGAGTCCGCAGGAAAGCAGAGAGGGCCAAATTGTCTGGGGCATTTGAAAGGGTTCCAGGAGGCAGTGAGAACCAGCATTACTTTTCCCCGCTGGCACCTTTGTTGTGGCAGCAAAGGCTGGACGTTTGTCTTTTTTGCTCCGGAGGCTGCCGAAAGCGAAAACAGGTGCTTTGAGGATGGAGTCCGCAGGAAAGCAGAGAGGGCCAAATTGTCTGGGGCATTTGAAGAGGTTCCAGGAGGCAGTGAGAACCAGCATTACTTTTCCCCGCTGGCACCTTTGCTGTGGCAGCAAAAGCTGGACGTTTGTCTTTTTTGCTCCGGAGGCTGCCGAAAGCGAAAAATAGGTGCTTTTGAGGATGGAGTCCGCAGGAAAGCAGAGAGGGCCAAATTGTCTGGGGCATTTGAAAGAGTTCCAGGAGGCAGTGAGAACCAGCATTACTTTTCCCCGCTGGCACCTTTGCTGTGGCAGCAAAAGCTGGACGTTTTTCTTTTTACCACCGGAGGGCGCCGAAAGTGAAAAAAGGCGCTTTTGAGGATAGAGTCCGCAGGAAAGCAGAGAGGGCCAAATTGTCAGGGGCATTTGAAAGGGTTCCAGGAGGCAGTGAGAACCAGCATTACTTTTCCCCGCTGGCACCTTTGCTGTGGCAGCAAAAGCTGGACGTTTGTCTTTTTTGCTCCGGAGGCTGCCGAAAGCGAAAACAGGTGCTTTTGAGGATGGAGTCCGCAGGAAAGCAGAGAGGGCCAAATTGTCTGTGGCATTTGAAAGGGTTCCAGGAGGCAGTGAGAACGAGCATTACTTTTCCCCGCTGGCACCTTTGCTGTGGCAGCAAAAGCTGGACGTTTGTCTTTTTTGCTCCGGAGGTTGCCAAAAGCGAAAACAGGTGCTTTTGAGGATGGAGTCCGCAGGAAAGCAGAGAGGGCCAAATTGTCTGGGGCATTTGAAGAGGTTCCAGGAGGCAGTGAGAACCAGCATTACTTTTCCCCACTGGCACCTTTGCTGTGGCAGCAAAAGCTGGACGTTTGTCTTTTTTGCTCCGGAGGCTGCCGAAAGCGAAAACAGGTGCTTTTGAGGATGGAGTCCGCAGGAAAGCAGAGAGGGCCAAATTGTCTGTGGCATTTGAAAGGGTTCCAGGAGGCAGTGAGAACCAGCATTACTTTTCCCCGCTGGCACCTTTGCTGTGGCAGCAAAAGCTGGACGTTTGTCTTTTTTGCTCCGGAGGTTGCCGAAAGCGAAAACAGGTGCTTTTGAGGATGGAGTCCGCAGGAAAGCAGAGAGGGCCAAATTGTCAGGGGCATTTGAAAGGGTTCAAGGAGGTAGTGAGAACCAGCATTACTTTTCCCCGCTGGCACCTTTGCTGTGGCAGCAAAAGCTGGACGTTTGTCTTTTTTGCTCCGGAGGCTGCCGAAAGCGAAAACAGGTGCTTTTGAGGATAGAGTCAGCAGGAAAGCAGAGAGGGCCAAATTGTCTGGGGCATTTGAAAGGGTTCCAGGAGGCAGTGAGAACCAGCATTACTTTTCCCCGCTGGCACCTTTGTTGTGGCAGCAAAGGCTGGACGTTTGTCTTTTTTGCTCCGGAGGCTGCCGAAAGCGAAAACAGGTGCTTTTGAGGATGGAGTCCGCAGGAAAGCAGAGAGGGCCAAATTGTCTGGGGCATTTGAAGAGGTTCCAGGAGGCAGTGAGAACCAGCATTACTTTTCCCCGCTGGCACCTTTGCTGTGGCAGCAAAAGCTGGACGTTTGTCTTTTTTGCTCCGGAGGCTGCCGAAAGCGAAAATAGGTGCTTTTGAGGATGGAGTCCGCAGGAAAGCAGAGAGGGCCAAATTGTCTGTGGCATTTGAAAGAGTTCCAGGAGGCAGTGAGAACCAGCATTACTTTTCCCCGCTGGCACCTTTGCTGTGGCAGCAAAAGCTGGACGTTTTTCTTTTTACCACCGGAGGGCGCCGAAAGTGAAAAAAGGCGCTTTTGAGGATAGAGTCCGCAGGAAAGCAGAGAGGGCCAAATTGTCAGGGGCATTTGAAGGAGTTCCAGGAGGCAGTGAGAACCAGCATTACTTTTCCCTGCTGGCACCTTTGCTGTGGCAGCAAAAGCTGGACGTTTGTCTTTTTTGCTCCGGAGGGCGCCGAAAGCAAAAATAGGTGCTTTTGAGGATGGAGTCCGCAGGAAAGCAGAGAGGGCCAAATTGTCTGTGGCATTTGAAAGGGTTCCAGGAGGCAGTGAGAACCAGCATTACTTTTCCCCGCTGGCACCTTTGCTGTGGCAGCAAAAGCTGGACGTTTGTCTTTTTTGCTCCGGAGGTTGCCGAAAGCGAAAACAGGTGCTTTTGAGGATGGAGTCCGCAGGAAAGCAGAGAGGGCCAAATTGTCTGTGGCATTTGAAAGGGTTCCAGGAGGCAGTGAGAACCAGCATTACTTTTCCCCGCTGGCACCTTTGCTGAGGCAGCAAAAGCTGGCCGTTTGTCTTTTTTGCTCCGGAGGCTGCCGAAAGCGAAAACAGGTGCTTTTGAGGATGGAGTCCGCAGGAAAGCAGAGAGGGCCAAATTGTCTGGGGCATTTGAACAGGTTCCAGGAGGCAATGAGAACCAGCATTACTTTTCCCCGCTGGCACCTTTGCTGTGGCAGCAAAAGCTGGACGTTTGTCTTTTTTGCTCCGGACGCTGCCGAAAGCGAAAACAGGTGCTTTTGAGGATGGAGTCCGCAGGAAAGCAGAGAGGGCCAAATTGTCTGTGGCATTTGAAAGGGTTCCAGGAGGCAGTGAGAACCAGCATTACTTTTCCCCGCTGGCACCTTTGCTGTGGCAGCAAAAGCTGGACGTTTGTCTTTTTTGCTCCGGAGGCTGCCGAAAGCGAAAACAGGTGCTTTTGAGGATGGAGTCCGCAGGAAAGCAGAGAGGGCCAAATTGTCTGTGGCATTTGAAAGGGTTCCAGGAGGCAGTGAGAACGAGCATTACTTTTCCCCGCTGGCACCTTTGCTGTGGCAGCAAAAGCTGGACGTTTGTCTTTTTTGCTCCGGAGGTTGCCAAAAGCGAAAACAGGTGCTTTTGAGGATGGAGTCCGCAGGAAAGCAGAGAGGGCCAAATTGTCTGGGGCATTTGAAAGGGTTCCAGGAGGCAGTGAGAACCAGCATTACTTTTCCCCGCTGGCACCTTTGTTGTGGCAGCAAAGGCTGGACGTTTGTCTTTTTTGCTCCGGAGGCTGCCGAAAGCGAAAACAGGTGCTTTTGAGGATGGAGTCCGCAGGAAAGCAGAGAGGGCCAAATTGTCTGTGGCATTTGAGAGGGTTCCAGGAGGCAGTGAGAACCAGCATTACTTTTCCCCGCTGGCACCTTTGCTGTGGCAGCAAAAGCTGGACGTTTGTCTTTTTTGCTCCGGAGGTTGCCGAAAGCGAAAACAGGTGCTTTTGAGGATGGAGTCCGCAGGAAAGCAGAGAGGGCCAAATTGTCAGGGGCATTTGAAAGGGTTCAAGGAGGTAGTGAGAACCAGCATTACTTTTCCCCGCTGGCACCTTTGCTGTGGCAGCAAAAGCTGGACGTTTGTCTTTTTTGCTCCGGAGGCTGCCGAAAGCGAAAACAGGTGCTTTTGAGGATAGAGTCCGCAGGAAAGCAGAGAGGGCCAAATTGTCTGGGGCATTTGAAAGGGTTCCAGGAGGCAGTGAGAACCAGCATTACTTTTCCCCGCTGGCACCTTTGTTGTGGCAGCAAAGGCTGGACGTTTGTCTTTTTTGCTCCGGAGGCTGCCGAAAGCGAAAACAGGTGCTTTTGAGGATGGAGTCCGCAGGAAAGCAGAGAGGGCCAAATTGTCTGGGGCATTTGAAGAGGTTCCAGGAGGCAGTGAGAACCAGCATTACTTTTCCCCGCTGGCACCTTTGCTGTGGCAGCAAAAGCTGGACGTTTGTCTTTTTTGCTCCGGAGGCTGCCGAAAGCGAAAATAGGTGCTTTTGAGGATGGAGTCCGCAGGAAAGCAGAGAGGGCCAAATTGTCTGTGGCATTTGAAAGAGTTCCAGGAGGCAGTGAGAACCAGCATTACTTTTCCCCGCTGGCACCTTTGCTGTGGCAGCAAAAGCTGGACGTTTTTCTTTTTACCACCGGAGGGCGCCGAAAGTGAAAAAAGGCGCTTTTGAGGATAGAGTCCGCAGGAAAGCAGAGAGGGCCAAATTGTCAGGGGCATTTGAAGGAGTTCCAGGAGGCAGTGAGAACCAGCATTACTTTTCCCTGCTGGCACCTTTGCTGTGGCAGCAAAAGCTGGACGTTTGTCTTTTTTGCTCCGGAGGCTGCCGAAAGCGAAAACAGGTGCTTTTGAGGATAGAGTCCGCAGGAAAGCAGAGAGGGCCAAATTGTCTGGGGCATTTGAAAGGGTTCCAGGAGGCAGTGAGAACCAGCATTACTTTTCCCCGCTGGCACCTTTGTTGTGGCAGCAAAGGCTGGACGTTTGTCTTTTTTGCTCCGGAGGCTGCCGAAAGCGAAAACAGGTGCTTTTGAGGATGGAGTCCGCAGGAAAGCAGAGAGGGCCAAATTGTCTGGGGCATTTGAAGAGGTTCCAGGAGGCAGTGAGAACCAGCATTACTTTTCCCCGCTGGCACCTTTGCTGTGGCAGCAAAAGCTGGACGTTTGTCTTTTTTGCTCCGGAGGCTGCCGAAAGCGAAAATAGGTGCTTTTGAGGATGGAGTCCGCAGGAAAGCAGAGAGGGCCAAATTGTCTGTGGCATTTGAAAGAGTTCCAGGAGGCAGTGAGAACCAGCATTACTTTTCCCCGCTGGCACCTTTGCTGTGGCAGCAAAAGCTGGACGTTTTTCTTTTTACCACCGGAGGGCGCCGAAAGTGAAAAAAGCGCTTTTGAGGATAGAGTCCGCAGGAAAGCAGAGAGGGCCAAATTGTCAGGGGCATTTGAAAGGGTTCCAGGAGGCAGTGAGAACCAGCATTACTTTTCCCCGCTGGCACCTTTGCTGTGGCAGCAAAAGCTGGACGTTTGTCTTTTTTGCTCCGGAGGCTGCCGAAAGCGAAAACAGGTGCTTTTGAGGATGGAGTCCGCAGAAAGCAGAGAGGGCCAAATTGTCTGGGGCATTTGAAAGGGTTCCAGGAGGCAGTGAGAACCAGCATTACTTTTCCCCGCTGGCACCTTTGCTGTGGCAGCAAAAGCTGGACGTTTGTCTTTTTTGCTCCGGAGGCTGCCGAAAGCGAAAACAGGTGCTTTTGAGGGATGGAGTCCGCAGGAAAGCAGAGAGGGCCAAATTGTCTGTGGCATTTGAAAGGGTTCCAGGAGGCAGTGAGAACGAGCATTACTTTTCCCCGCTGGCACCTTTGCTGTGGCAGCAAAAGCTGGACGTTTGTCTTTTTTTGCTCCGGAGGTTGCCAAAAGCGAAAACAGGTGCTTTTGAGGATGGAGTCCGCAGGAAAGCAGAGAGGGCCAAATTGTCTGGGGCATTTGAAGAGGTTCCAGGAGGCAGTGAGAACCAGCATTACTTTTCCCCGCTGGCACCTTTGCTGTGGCAGCAAAAGCTGGACGTTTGTCTTTTTGCTCCGGAGGCTGCCGAAAGCGAAAACAGGTGCTTTTGAGGATGGAGTCCGCAGGAAAGCAGAGAGGGCCAAATTGTCTGTGGCATTTGAAAGGGTTCCAGGAGGCAGTGAGAACCAGCATTACTTTTCCCCGCTGGCACCTTTGCTGTGGCAGCAAAAGCTGGACGTTTGTCTTTTTTGCTCCGGAGGTTGCCGAAAGCGAAAACAGGTGCTTTTGAGGATGGAGTCCGCAGGAAAGCAGAGAGGGCCAAATTGTCAGGGGCATTTGAAAGGGTTCAAGGAGGTAGTGAGAACCAGCATTACTTTTCCCCGCTGGCACCTTTGCTGTGGCAGCAAAAGCTGGACGTTTGTCTTTTTTGCTCCGGAGGCTGCCGAAGCGAAAACAGGTGCTTTTGAGGATAGAGTCCGCAGGAAAGCAGAGAGGGCCAAATTGTCTGGGGCATTTGAAAGGGTTCCAGGAGGCAGTGAGAACCAGCATTACTTTTCCCCGCTGGCACCTTTGTTGTGGCAGCAAAGGCTGGACGTTTGTCTTTTTTGCTCCGGAGGCTGCCGAAAGCGAAAACAGGTGCTTTTGAGGATGGAGTCCGCAGGAAAGCAGAGAGGGCCAAATTGTCTGGGGCATTTGAAGAGGTTCCAGAGGCAGTGAGAACCAGCATTACTTTTCCCCGCTGGCACCTTTGCTGTGGCAGCAAAAGCTGGACGTTTGTCTTTTTTGCTCCGGAGGCTGCCGAAAGCGAAAATAGGTGCTTTTGAGGATGGAGTCCGCAGGAAAGCAGAGAGGGCCAAATTGTCTGTGGCATTTGAAAGAGTTCCAGGAGGCAGTGAGAACCAGCATTACTTTTCCCCGCTGGCACCTTGCTGTGGCAGCAAAAGCTGGACGTTTTTCTTTTTACCACCGGAGGGCGCCGAAAGTGAAAAAAGGCGCTTTTGAGGATAGAGTCCGCAGGAAAGCAGAGAGGGCCAAATTGTCAGGGGCATTTGAAGGAGTTCCAGGAGGCAGTGAGAACCAGCATTACTTTTCCCTGCTGGCACCTTTGCTGTGGCAGCAAAAGCTGGACGTTTGTCTTTTTTGCTCCGGAGGGCGCCGAAAGCAAAAATAGGTGCTTTTGAGGATGGAGTCCGCAGGAAAGCAGAGAGGGCCAAATTGTCTGTGGCATTTGAAAGGGTTCCAGGAGGCAGTGAGAACCAGCATTACTTTTCCCCGCTGGCACCTTTGCTGTGGCAGCAAAAGCTGGACGTTTGTCTTTTTTGCTCCGGAGGTTGCCGAAAGCGAAAACAGGTGCTTTTGAGGATGGAGTCCGCAGGAAAGCAGAGAGGGCCAAATTGTCTGTGGCATTTGAAAGGGTTCCAGGAGGCAGTGAGAACCAGCATTACTTTTCCCCGCTGGCACCTTTGCTGAGGCAGCAAAAGCTGGCCGTTTGTCTTTTTTGCTCCGGAGGCTGCCGAAAGCGAAAACAGGTGCTTTTGAGGATGGAGTCCGCAGGAAAGCAGAGAGGGCCAAATTGTCTGGGGCATTTGAACAGGTTCCAGGAGGCAATGAGAACCAGCATTACTTTTCCCCGCTGGCACCTTTGCTGTGGCAGCAAAAGCTGGACGTTTGTCTTTTTTGCTCCGGACGCTGCCGAAAGCGAAAACAGGTGCTTTTGAGGATGGAGTCCGCAGGAAAGCAGAGAGGGCCAAATTGTCTGGGGCATTTGAAAGGGTTTCCAGGAGGCAGTGAGAACCAGCATTACTTTTCCCCGCTGGCACCTTTGCTGTGGCAGCAAAAGCTGGACGTTTGTCTTTTTTGCTCCGGAGGCTGCCGAAAGCGAAAACAGGTGCTTTTGAGGATGGAGTCCGCAGGAAAGCAGAGAGGGCCAAATTGTCTGTGGCATTTGAAAGGGTTCCAGGAGGCAGTGAGAACGAGCATTACTTTTTCCCCGCTGGCACCTTTGCTGTGGCAGCAAAAGCTGGACGTTTGTCTTTTTTGCTCCGGAGGTTGCCAAAAGCGAAAACAGGTGCTTTTGAGGATGGAGTCCGCAGAAAGCAGAGAGGGCCAAATTGTCTGGGGCATTTGAAGAGGTTCCAGGAGGCAGTGAGAACCAGCATTACTTTTCCCCGCTGGCACCTTTGCTGTGGCAGCAAAAGCTGGACGTTTGTCTTTTTTGCTCCGGAGGCTGCCGAAAGCGAAAAACAGGTGCTTTTGAGGATGGAGTCCGCAGGAAAGCAGAGAGGGCCAAATTGTCTGTAGCATTTGAAAGGGTTCCAGGAGGCAGTGAGAACCAGCATTACTTTTCCCCGCTGGCACCTTTGCTGTGGCAGCAAAAGCTGGAACGTTTGTCTTTTTTGCTCGGAGGTTGCCGAAAGCGAAAACAGGTGCTTTTGAGGATGGAGTCCGCAGGAAAGCAGAGAGGGCCAAATTGTCAGGGGCATTTGAAAGGGTTCAAGGAGGTAGTGAGAACCAGCATTACTTTTCCCCGCTGGCACCTTTGCTGTGGCAGCAAAAGCTGGACGTTTGTCTTTTTTGCTCCGGAGGCTGCCGAAAGCGAAAACAGGTGCATTTGAGGATAGAGTCCGCAGGAAAGCAGAGAGGGCCAAATTGTCTGGGGCATTTGAAAGGGTTCCAGGAGGCAGTGAGAACCAGCATTACTTTTCCCCGCTGGCACCTTTGTTGTGGCAGCAAAGGCTGGACGTTTGTCTTTTTTGCTCCGGAGGCTGCCGAAAGCGAAAACAGGTGCTTTTGAGGATGGAGTCCGCAGGAAAGCAGAGAGGGCCAAATTGTCTGTGGCATTTGAAGAGGTTCCAGGAGGCAGTGAGAACCAGCATTACTTTTCCCCGCTGGCACCTTTGCTGTGGCAGCAAAGCTGGACGTTTGTCTTTTTTGCTCCGGAGGCTGCCGAAAGCGAAAATAGGTGCTTTTGAGGATGGAGTCCGCAGGAAAGCAGAGAGGGCCAAATTGTCTGTGGCATTTGAAAGAGTTCCAGGAGGCAGTGAGAACCAGCAATTACTTTTCCCCGCTGGCACCTTTGCTGTGGCAGCAAAAGCTGGACGTTTTTCTTTTTACCACCGGAGGGCGCCGAAAGTGAAAAAGGCGCTTTTGAGGATAGAGTCCGCAGGAAAGCAGAGAGGGCCAAATTGTCAGGGGCATTTGAAGGAGTTCCAGGAGGCAGTGAGAACCAGCATTACTTTTCCCTGCTGGCACCTTTGCTGTGGCAGCAAAAGCTGGACGTTTGTCTTTTTTGCTCCGGAGGGCGCCGAAAGCAAAAATAGGTGCTTTTGAGGATGGAGTCCGCAGGAAGCAGAGAGGGCCAAATTGTCTGTGGCATTTGAAAGGGTTCCAGGAGGCAGTGAGAACCAGCATTTACTTTTCCCCGCTGGCACCTTTGCTGTGGCAGCAAAAGCTGGACGTTTGTCTTTTTTGCTCCGGAGGTTGCCGAAAGCGAAAACAGGTGCTTTTGAGGATGGAGTCCGCAGGAAAGCAGAGAGGGCCAAATTGTCTGTGGCCATTTGAAAGGGGTTCCAGGGAGGCAGTGAGAAACCAGC
>NW_028128361.1:0-34100 GCF_965231255.1 Vanellus vanellus
GAGTGCGCAGGAAAGCAGAGAGGGCCAAATTGTCTGGGGCATTTGACGGGGTTCCAGGAGGCAGTGAGGACCAGCATCACTTTTCCCCGCTGGCACCTTTGCTGTGGCAGCAAAAGCTGGACGTTTGTCTTTTTTCCTCTGGGGGGCGCCGAAAGTGAAAAAAGGTGCTTTTGAGGCTAGAGTGCGCAGGAAAGCAGAGAGGGCCAAATTGTCTGGGGCATTTGAAGGGGTTCCAGGAGGCAGTGAGGACCAGCATGACTTTTCCCCGCTGGCACCTTTGCTGTGGCAGCAAAAGCTGGACGTTTGTCTTTTTTGCTCCGGAGGGCGCCGAAAGTGAAAAAAGGTGCTTTTGAGGCTAGAGTGCGCAGGAAAGCAGAGAGGGCCAAATTGTCTGGGGCATTTGAAGGGGTTCCAGGAGGCAGTGAGGACCAGCATCACTTTTCCCCGCTGGCACCTTTGCTGTGGCAGCAAAAGCTGGACGTTTGTCTTTTTTCCTCTGGGGGGCGCCGAAAGTGAAATCCGGTGTTTTTGAGGCTAGAGTGCGCAGGAAAGCAGAGAGGGCCAAATTGTCTGGGGCATTTGAAGGGGTTCCAGGAGGCAGTGAGGACCAGCATCACTTTTCCCCGCTGGCACCTTTGCTGTGGCAGCAAAAGCTGGACGTTTGTCTTTTTTCCTCTGGGGGGCGCCGAAAGTGAAATCCGGTGTTTTTGAGGCTAGAGTGCGCAGGAAAGCAGAGAGGGCCAAATTGTCTGGGGCATTTGAAGGGGTTCCAGGAGGCAGTGAGGACCAGCATCACTTTTCCCCGCTGGCACCTTTGCTGTGGCAGCAAAAGCTGGACGTTTGTCTTTTTTGCTCCGGAGGGCGCCGAAAGTGAAAAAAGGTGCTTTTGAGGCTAGAGTGCGCAGGAAAGCAGAGAGGGCCAAATTGTCTGGGGCATTTGAAGGGGTTCCAGGAGGCAGTGAGGACCAGCATCACTTTTCCCCGCTGGCACCTTTGCTGTGGCAGCAAAAGCTGGACGTTTGTCTTTTTTCCTCTGGGGGGCGCCGAAAGTGAAAACCGGTGTTTTTGAGGCTAGAGTGCGCAGGAAAGCAGAGAGGGCCAAATTGTCTGGGGCATTTGAAGGGGTTCCAGGAGGCAGTGAGGACCAACATGACTTTTCCCCGCTGGCACCTTTGCTGTGGCAGCAAAAGCTGGACGTTTGTCTTTTTTCCTCTGGGGGGCGCCGAAAGTGAAAACCGGTGTTTTGAGGCTAGAGTGCGCAGGAAAGCAGAGAGGGCCAAATTGTCTGGGGCATTTGAAGGGGTTCCAGGAGGCAGTGAGGACCAGCATCACTTTTCCCCGCTGGCACCTTTGCTGTGGCAGCAAAGCTGGACGTTTGTCTTTTTTCCTCTGGGGGGCGCCGAAAGTGAAAAAAGGTGCTTTTGAGGCTAGAGTGCGCAGGAAAGCAGAGAGGGCCAAATTGTCTGGGGCATTTGAAGGGGTTCCAGGAGGCAGTGAGGACCAGCATCACTTTTCCCCGCTGGCACCTTTGCTGTGGCAGCAAAAGCTGGACGCTTGTCTTTTTTGCTCCAAACAGCGCTGAAAGTGAAAACCGGTGTTTTTGAGGCTAGAGTGCGCAGGAAAGCAGAGAGGGCCAAATTGTCTGGGGCATTTGAGGGGTTCCAGGAGGCAGTGAGGACCAGCATCACTTTTCCCCGCTGGCACCTTTGCTGTGGCAGCAAAAGCTGGACGTTTGTCTTTTTGCTCCGGAGGGCGCCGAAAGTGAAAAAAGGTGCTTTTGAGGCTAAAGTGCGCAGGAAAGCAGAGAGGGCCAAATTGTCTGGGGCATTTGAAGGGGTTCCAGGAGGCAGTGAGGACCAGCATCACTTTTCCCCGCTGGCACCTTTGCTGTGGCAGCAAAAGCTGGACGTTTGTCTTTTTTGCTCCAAACAGCGCTGAAAGTGAAAACCGGTGTTTTTGAGGCTAGAGTGCGCAGGAAAGCAGAGAGGGCCAAATTGTCTGGGGCATTTGACGGGGTTTCCAGGAGGCAGTGAGGACCAGCATCACTTTTCCCCGCTGGCACCTTTGCCTGTGGCAGCAAAAGCTGGACGTTTGTCTTTTTTCCTCTGGGGGGCGCCGAAAGTGAAAAAAGGTGCTTTTTGAGGCTAGAGTGCGCAGGAAAGCAGAGAGGGCCAAATTGTCTGGGGCATTTGAAGGGGTTCCAGGAGGCAGTGAGGACCAGCATCACTTTTCCCCGCTGGCACCTTTGCTGTGGCAGCAAAAGCTGGACGTTTGTCTTTTTGCTCCGGAGGGCGCCGAAAGTGAAAAAAGGTGCTTTTGAGGCTAGAGTGCGCAGGAAAGCAGAGAGGGCCAAATTGTCTGGGGCATTTGAAGGGGTTCCAGGAGGCAGTGAGGACCAGCATCACTTTTCCCCGCTGGCACCTTTGCTGTGGCAGCAAAAGCTGGACGTTTGTCTTTTTTCCTCTGGGGGGCGCCGAAAGTGAAATCCGGTGTTTTTGAGGCTAGAGTGCGCAGGAAAGCAGAGAGGGCCAAATTGTCTGGGGCATTTGAAGGGGTTCCAGGAGGCAGTGAGGACCAGCATGACTTTTCCCCGCTGGCACCTTTGCTGTGGCAGCAAAAGCTGGACGTTTGTCTTTTTTCCTCTGGGGGGCGCCGAAAGTGAAATCCGGTGTTTTTGAGGCTAGAGTGCGCAGGAAAGCAGAGAGGGCCAAATTGTCTGGGGCATTTGAAGGGTTCCAGGAGGCAGTGAGGACCAGCATCACTTTTCCCCGCTGGCACCTTTGCTGTGGCAGCAAAAGCTGGACGTTTGTCTTTTTTGCTCCGGAGGGCGCCGAAAGTGAAAAAAGGTGCTTTTGAGGCTAGAGTGCGCAGGAAAGCAGAGAGGGCCAAATTGTCTGGGGCATTTGAAGGGGTTCCAGGAGGCAGTGAGGACCAGCATCACTTTTCCCCGCTGGCACCTTTGCTGTGGCAGCAAAAGCTGGACGTTTGTCTTTTTTCCTCTGGGGGCGCCGAAAGTGAAAACCGGTGTTTTGAGGCTAGAGTGCGCAGGAAAGCAGAGAGGGCCAAATTGTCTGGGGCATTTGAAGGGGTTCCAGGAGGCAGTGAGGACCAGCATCACTTTTCCCCGCTGGCACCTTTGCTGTGGCAGCAAAAGCTGGACGCTTGTCTTTTTTGCTCCAAACAGCGCTGAAAGTGAAAACCGGTGTTTTTGAGGCTAGAGTGCGCAGGAAAAGCAGAGAGGGCCAAATTGTCTGGGGCATTTGAAGGGGTTCCAGGAGGCAGTGAGGACCAGCATCACTTTTCCCCGCTGGCACCTTTGCTGTGGCAGCAAAAGCTGGACGTTTGTCTTTTTTCCTCTGGGGGGCGCCGAAAGTGAAAACCGGTGTTTTTGAGGCTAGAGTGCGCAGGAAAGCAGAGAGGGCAAATTGTCTGGGGCATTTGAAGGGGTTCCAGGAGGCAGTGAGGACCAACATGACTTTTCCCCGCTGGCACCTTTGCTGTGGCAGCAAAAGCTGGACGTTTGTCTTTTTTCCTCTGGGGGGCGCCGAAAGTGAAAACCGGTGTTTTTGAGGCTAGAGTGCGCAGGAAAGCAGAGAGGGCCAAATTGTCTGGGGCATTTGAAGGGGTTCCAGGAGGCAGTGAGGACCAGCATCACTTTTCCCCGCTGGCACCTTTGCTGTGGCAGCAAAGCTGGACGTTTGTCTTTTTCCTCTGGGGGGCGCCGAAAGTGAAAAAAGGTGCTTTTGAGGCTAGAGTGCGCAGGAAAGCAGAGAGGGCCAAATTGTCTGGGGCATTTGAAGGGGTTCCAGGAGGCAGTGAGGACCAGCATCACTTTTCCCCGCTGGCACCTTTGCTGTGGCAGCAAAAGCTGGACGTTTGTCTTTTTTCCTCTGGGGGGCGCCGAAAGTGAAAAAAGGTGCTTTTGAGGCTAGAGTGCGCAGGAAAGTAGAGAGGGCCAAATTGTCTGGGGCATTTGAAGGGGTTCCAGGAGGCAGTGAGGACCAGCATCACTTTTCCCCGCTGGCACCTTTGCTGTGGCAGCAAAAGCTGGACGTTTGTCTTTTTTCCTCCGGAGGGCGCCGAAAGTGAAATAGGTGCTTTTGAGGCTAGAGTGCGCAGGAAAGCAGAGAGGGCCAAATTGTCTGGGGCATTTGAAGGGGTTCCAGGAGGCAGTGAGGACCAGCATCACTTTTCCCCGCTGGCACCTTTGCTGTGGCAGCAAAAGCTGGACGTTTGTCTTTTTTCCTCTGGGGGGCGCCGAAAGTGAAAAAAAGGTGCTTTTGAGGCTAGAGTGTGCAGGAAAGCAGAGAGGGCCAAATTGTCTGGGGCATTTGAAGGGGTTCCAGGAGGCAGTGAGGACCAGCATCACTTTTCCCGCTGGCACCTTTGCTGTGGCAGCAAAAGCTGGACGTTTGTCTTTTGCTCCAAACAGCGCTGAAAGTGAAAACCGGTGTTTTTGAGGCTAGAGTGCGCAGGAAAGCAGAGAGGGCCAAATTATCTGGGGCATTTGACGGGGGTTCCAGGAGGCAGTGAGGACCAGCATCACTTTTCCCCGCTGGCACCTTTGCTGTGGCAGCAAAAGCTGGGACGTTTGTCTTTTTTCCTCTGGGGGGCGCCGAAAGTGAAAACCGGTGTTTTTGAGGCTAGAGTGCGCAGGAAAGCAGAGAGGGCCAAATTGTCTGGGGCATTTGAAGGGGTTCCAGGAGGCAGTGAGGACCAGCATCACTTTTCCCCGCTGGCACCTTTGCTGTGGCAGCAAAAGCTGGACGTTTGTCTTTTTTCCTCTGGGGGGCGCCGAAAGTGAAAACCGGTGTTTTTGAGGCTAGAGTGCACAGGAAAGCAGAGAGGGCCAAATTGTCTGGGGCATTTTGAAGGGGTTCCAGGAGGCAGTGAGGACCAGCATCACTTTTCCCCTCTGGCACCTTTGCTGTGGCAGCAAAAGCTGGACGTTTGTCTTTTTGCTCCAAACAGCGCTGAAAGTGAAAACCGGTGTTTTTGAGGCTAGAGTGCGCAGGAAAGCAGAGAGGGGCCAAATTGTCTGGGCATTTGACGGGGTTCCAGGAGGCAGTGAGGACCAGCATGACTTTTCCCCGCTGGCACCTTTGTAGTGGCAGCAAAAGCTGGACGTTTGTCTTTTTTCCTCTGGGGGCGCCGAAAGTGAAAGAAGGTGTTTTTGAGGCTAGAGTGCGCAGGAAAGCAGAGAGGGCCAAATTGTCTGGGGCATTTGAAGGGTTCCAGGAGGCAGTGAGGACCAGCATCACTTTTCCCCGCTGGCACCTTTGCTGTGGCAGCAAAAGCTGGACGTTTGTCTTTTTTCCTCTGGGGGGCGCCGAAAGTGAAAAAAGGTGCTTTTGAGGCTAGAGTGCGCAGGAAAGCAGAGAGGGCCAAATTGTCTGGGGCATTTGAAGGGGTTCCAGGAGGCAGTGAGGACCAGCATCACTTTTCCCCGCTGGCACCTTTGCTGTGGCAGCAAAAGCTGGACGTTTGTCTTTTTTCCTCCGGAGGGCGCTGATAGTGAAAAAAAGGTGCTTTTTGAGGCTAGAGTGCGCAGGAAAGCAGAGAGGGCCAAATTGTCTGGGGCATTTGAAGGGGTTCCAGGAGGCAGTGAGGACCAGCATCACTTTTCCCCGCTGGCACCTTTGCTGTGGCAGCAAAAGCTGGACGTTTGTCTTTTTTCCTCTGGGGGGCGCCGAAAGTGAAATCCGGTGTTTTTGAGGCTAGAGTGCGCAGGAAAGCAGAGAGGGCCAAATTGTCTGGGGCATTTGAAGGGGTTCCAGGAGGCAGTGAGGACCAGCATCACTTTTCCCCGCTGGCACCTTTGCTGTGGCAGCAAAAGCTGGACGTTTGTCTTTTTTGCTCCGGAGGGCGCCGAAAGTGAAAAAAGGTGCTTTTGAGGCTAGAGTGCGCAGGAAAGCAGAGAGGGCCAAATTGTCTGGGGCATTTGAAGGGTTCCAGGAGGCAGTGAGGACCAGCATCACTTTTCCCCGCTGGCACCTTTGCTGTGGCAGCAAAAGCTGGACGTTTGTCTTTTTTCCTCTGGGGGTCGCCGAAAGTGAAAACCGGTGTTTTTGAGGCTAGAGTGCGCAGGAAAGCAGAGAGGGCCAAATTGTCTGGGGCATTTGAAGGGGTTCCAGGAGGCAGTGAGGACCAACATGACTTTTCCCCGCTGGCACCTTTGCTGTGGCAGCAAAAGCTGGACGTTTGTCTTTTTTCCTCTGGGGGGCGCCGAAAGTGAAAAAAGGTGCTTTTGAGGCTAGAGTGCGCAGGAAAGCAGAGAGGGCCAAATTGTCTGGGGCATTTGAAGGGGTTCCAGGAGGCAGTGAGGACCAGCATCACTTTTCCCCGCTGGCACCTTTGCTGTGGCAGCAAAAGCTGGACGTTTGTCTTTTTTCCTCTGGGGGGCGCCGAAAGTGAAAAAAGGTGCTTTTGAGGCTAGAGTGCGCAGGAAAGCAGAGAGGGCCAAATTGTCTGGGGCATTTGAAGGGGTTCCAGGAGGCAGTGAGGACCAGCATCACTTTTCCCCGCTGGCACCTTTGCTGTGGCAGCAAAAGCTGGACGCTTGTCTTTTTTGCTCCAAACAGCGCTGAAAGTGAAAACCGGTGTTTTTGAGGCTAGAGTGCGCAGGAAAGCAGAGAGGGCCAAATTGTCTGGGGCATTTGAAGGGGTTCCAGGAGGCAGTGAGGACCAGCATCACTTTTCCCCGCTGGCACCTTTGCTGTGGCAGCAAAAGCTGGACGTTTGTCTTTTTTGCTCCGGAGGGCGCCGAAAGTGAAAAAAGGTGCTTTTGAGGCTAAAGTGCGCAGGAAAGCAGAGAGGGCCAAATTGTCTGGGGCATTTGAAGGGGTTCCAGGAGGCAGTGAGGACCAGCATGACTTTTCCCCGCTGGCACCTTTGCTGTGGCAGCAAAAGCTGGACGTTTGTCTTTTTTGCTCCAAACAGCGCTGAAAGTGAAAACCGGTGTTTTTGAGGCTAGAGTGCGCAGGAAAGCAGAGAGGGCCAAATTGTCTGGGGCATTTGACGGGGTTCCAGGAGGCAGTGAGGACCAGCATCACTTTTCCCCGCTGGCACCTTTGCTGTGGCAGCAAAAGCTGGACGTTTGTCTTTTTTCCTCTGGGGGGCGCCGAAAGTGAAAAAGGTGCTTTTGAGGCTAGAGTGCGCAGGAAAGCAGAGAGGGCCAAATTGTCTGGGGCATTTGAAGGGGTTCCAGGAGGCAGTGAGGACCAGCATCACTTTTCCCCGCTGGCACCTTTGCTGTGGCAGCAAAAGCTGGACGTTTGTCTTTTTTGCTCCGGAGGGCGCCGAAAGTGAAAAAAGGTGCTTTTGAGGCTAGAGTGCGCAGGAAAGCAGAGAGGGCCAAATTGTCTGGGGCATTTGAAGGGGTTCCAGGAGGCAGTGAGGACCAGCATCACTTTTCCCCGCTGGCACCTTTGCTGTGGCAGCAAAAGCTGGACGTTTGTCTTTTTTCCTCTGGGGGGCGCCGAAAGTGAAAACCGGTGTTTTTGAGGCTAGAGTGCGCAGGAAAGCAGAGAGGGCCAAATTGTCTGGGGCATTTGAAGGGGTTCCAGGAGGCAGTGAGGACCAGCATGACTTTTCCCCGCTGGCACCTTTGCTGTGGCAGCAAAAGCTGGACGTTTGTCTTTTTTCCTCTGGGGGGCGCCGAAAGTGAAATCCGGTGTTTTTGAGGCTAGAGTGCGCAGGAAAGCAGAGAGGGCCAAATTGTCTGGGGCATTTGAAGGGGTTCCAGGAGGCAGTGAGGACCAGCATCACTTTTCCCCGCTGGCACCTTTGCTGTGGCAGCAAAAGCTGGACGTTTGTCTTTTTTGCTCCGGAGGGCGCCGAAAGTGAAAAAAGGTGCTTTTGAGGCTAGAGTGCGCAGGAAAGCAGAGAGGGCCAAATTGTCTGGGGCATTTGAAGGGGTTCCAGGAGGCAGTGAGGACCAGCATCACTTTTCCCCGCTGGCACCTTTGCTGTGGCAGCAAAAGCTGGACGTTTGTCTTTTTTCCTCTGGGGGGCGCCGAAAGTGAAAACCGGTGTTTTTGAGGCTAGAGTGCGCAGGAAAGCAGAGAGGGCCAAATTGTCTGGGGCATTTGAAGGGGTTCCAGGAGGCAGTGAGGACCAGCATCACTTTTCCCCGCTGGCACCTTTGCTGTGGCAGCAAAAGCTGGACGCTTGTCTTTTTTGCTCCAAACAGCGCTGAAAGTGAAAACCGGTGTTTTGAGGCTAGAGTGCGCAGGAAAGCAGAGAGGGCCAAATTGTCTGGGGCATTTGAAGGGGTTCCAGGAGGCAGTGAGGACCAGCATCACTTTTCCCCGCTGGCACCTTTGCTGTGGCAGCAAAAGCTGGACGTTTGTCTTTTTTCCTCTGGGGGGCGCCGAAAGTGAAAACCGGTGTTTTTGAGGCTAGAGTGCGCAGGAAAGCAGAGAGGGCCAAATTGTCTGGGGCATTTGAAGGGGTTCCAGGAGGCAGTGAGGACCAACATGACTTTTCCCCGCTGGCACCTTTGCTGTGGCAGCAAAAGCTGGACGTTTGTCTTTTTTCCTCTGGGGGGCGCCGAAAGTGAAAACCGGTGTTTTTGAGGCTAGAGTGCGCAGGAAAGCAGAGAGGGCCAAATTGTCTGGGGCATTTGAAGGGGTTCCAGGAGGCAGTGAGGACCAGCATCACTTTTCCCCGCTGGCACCTTTGCTGTGGCAGCAAAAGCTGGACGTTTGTCTTTTTTCCTCTGGGGGGCGCCGAAAGTGAAAAAAGGTGCTTTTGAGGCTAGAGTGCGCAGGAAAGCAGAGAGGGCCAAATTGTCTGGGGCATTTGAAGGGGTTCCAGGAGGCAGTGAGGACCAGCATCACTTTTCCCCGCTGGCACCTTTGCTGTGGCAGCAAAAGCTGGACGTTTGTCTTTTTTCCTCTGGGGGGCGCCGAAAGTGAAAAAAGGTGCTTTTGAGGCTAGAGTGCGCAGGAAAGTAGAGAGGGCCAAATTGTCTGGGGCATTTGAAGGGGTTCCAGGAGGCAGTGAGGACCAGCATCACTTTTCCCCGCTGGCACCTTTGCTGTGGCAGCAAAAGCTGGACGTTTGTCTTTTTTCCTCCGGAGGGCGCCGAAAGTGAAATAGGTGCTTTTGAGGCTAGAGTGCGCAGGAAAGCAGAGAGGGCCAAATTGTCTGGGGCATTTGAAGGGGTTCCAGGAGGCAGTGAGGACCAGCATCACTTTTCCCCGCTGGCACCTTTGCTGTGGCAGCAAAAGCTGGACGTTTGTCTTTTTTCCTCTGGGGGGCGCCGAAAGTGAAAAAAGGTGCTTTTGAGGCTAGAGTGTGCAGGAAAGCAGAGAGGGCCAAATTGTCTGGGGCATTTGAAGGGGTTCCAGGAGGCAGTGAGGACCAGCATCACTTTTCCCCGCTGGCACCTTTGCTGTGGCAGCAAAAGCTGGACGTTTGTCTTTTTTGCTCCAAACAGCGCTGAAAGTGAAAACCGGTGTTTTTGAGGCTAGAGTGCGCAGGAAAGCAGAGAGGGCCAAATTATCTGGGGCATTTGACGGGGTTCCAGGAGGCAGTGAGGACCAGCATCACTTTTCCCCGCTGGCACCTTTGCTGTGGCAGCAAAAGCTGGACGTTTGTCTTTTTTCCTCTGGGGGGCGCCGAAAGTGAAAACCGGTGTTTTTGAGGCTAGAGTGCGCAGGAAAGCAGAGAGGGCCAAATTGTCTGGGGCATTTGAAGGGGTTCCAGGAGGCAGTGAGGACCAGCATCACTTTTCCCCGCTGGCACCTTTGCTGTGGCAGCAAAAGCTGGACGTTTGTCTTTTTTCCTCTGGGGGGCGCCGAAAGTGAAAACCGGTGTTTTTGAGGCTAGAGTGCACAGGAAAGCAGAGAGGGCCAAATTGTCTGGGGCATTTGAAGGGGTTCCAGGAGGCAGTGAGGACCAGCATCACTTTTCCCCTCTGGCACCTTTGCTGTGGCAGCAAAAGCTGGACGTTTGTCTTTTTTGCTCCAAACAGCGCTGAAAGTGAAAACCGGTGTTTTTGAGGCTAGAGTGCGCAGGAAAGCAGAGAGGGCCAAATTGTCTGGGGCATTTGACGGGGTTCCAGGAGGCAGTGAGGACCAGCATGACTTTTCCCCGCTGGCACCTTTGTAGTGGCAGCAAAAGCTGGACGTTTGTCTTTTTTCCTCTGGGGGGCGCCGAAAGTGAAAGAAGGTGTTTTTGAGGCTAGAGTGCGCAGGAAAGCAGAGAGGGCCAAATTGTCTGGGGCATTTGAAGGGGTTCCAGGAGGCAGTGAGGACCAGCATCACTTTTCCCCGCTGGCACCTTTGCTGTGGCAGCAAAAGCTGGACGTTTGTCTTTTTTCCTCTGGGGGGCGCCGAAAGTGAAAAAAGGTGCTTTTGAGGCTAGAGTGCGCAGGAAAGCAGAGAGGGCCAAATTGTCTGGGGCATTTGAAGGGGTTCCAGGAGGCAGTGAGGACCAGCATCACTTTTCCCCGCTGGCACCTTTGCTGTGGCAGCAAAAGCTGGACGTTTGTCTTTTTTCCTCCGGAGGGCGCTGATAGTGAAAAAAAGGTGCTTTTGAGGCTAGAGTGCGCAGGAAAGCAGAGAGGGCCAAATTGTCTGGGGCATTTGAAGGGGTTCCAGGAGGCAGTGAGGACCAGCATCACTTTTCCCCGCTGGCACCTTTGCTGTGGCAGCAAAAGCTGGACGCTTGTCTTTTTTGCTCCAAACAGCGCTGAAAGTGAAAACCGGTGTTTTTGAGGCTAGAGTGCGCAGGAAAGCAGAGAGGGCCAAATTGTCTGGGGCATTTGACGGGGTTCCAGGAGGCAGTGAGGACCAGCATCACTTTTCCCCGCTGGCACCTTTGCTGTGGCAGCAAAAGCTGGACGTTTGTCTTTTTTCCTCTGGGGGGCGCCGAAAGTGAAAACCGGTGTTTTTGAGGCTAGAGTGCGCAGGAAAGCAGAGAGGGCCAAATTGTCTGGGGCATTTGAAGGGGTTCCAGGAGGCAGTGAGGACCAGCATGACTTTTCCCCGCTGGCACCTTTGCTGTGGCAGCAAAAGCTGGACGTTTGTCTTTTTTCCTCTGGGGGGCGCCGAAAGTGAAAACCGGTGTTTTTGAGGCTAGAGTGCGCAGGAAAGCAGAGAGGGCCAAATTGTCTGGGGCATTTGAAGGGGTTCCAGGAGGCAGTGAGGACCAGCATCACTTTTCCCCGCTGGCACCTTTGCTGTGGCAGCAAAAGCTGGACGTTTGTCTTTTTTCCTCTGGGGGGCGCCGAAAGTGAAAAAAGGTGCTTTTGAGGCTAGAGTGCGCAGGAAAGCAGAGAGGGCCAAATTGTCTGGGGCATTTGAAGGGGTTCCAGGAGGCAGTGAGGACCAGCATCACTTTTCCCCGCTGGCACCTTTGCTGTGGCAGCAAAAGCTGGACGTTTGTCTTTTTTCCTCTGGGGGGCGCCGAAAGTGAAAAAAGGTGCTTTTGAGGCTAGAGTGTGCAGGAAAGTAGAGAGGGCCAAATTGTCTGGGGCATTTGAAGGGGTTCCAGGAGGCAGTGAGGACCAGCATCACTTTTCCCCGCTGGCACCTTTGCTGTGGCAGCAAAAGCTGGACGTTTGTCTTTTTTCCTCCGGAGGGCGCCGAAAGTGAAATAGGTGCTTTTGAGGCTAGAGTGCGCAGGAAAGCAGAGAGGGCCAAATTGTCTGGGGCATTTGAAGGGGTTCCAGGAGGCAGTGAGGACCAGCATCACTTTTCCCCGCTGGCACCTTTGCTGTGGCAGCAAAAGCTGGACGTTTGTCTTTTTTGCTCCGGAGGGCGCCGAAAGTGAAAAAAGGTGCTTTTGAGGCTAGAGTGCGCAGGAAAGCAGAGAGGGCCAAATTGTCTGGGGCATTTGAAGGGGTTCCAGGAGGCAGTGAGGACCAGCATCACTTTTCCCCGCTGGCACCTTTGCTGTGGCAGCAAAAGCTGGACGTTTGTCTTTTTTCCTCCGGAGGGCGCCGAAAGTGAAAAAAGGTGCTTTTGAGGCTAGAGTGCGCAGGAAAGCAGAGAGGGCCAAATTGTGTGGGGCATTTGAAGGGGTTCCAGGAGGCAGTGAGGACCAGCATCACTTTTCCCCGCTGGCACCTTTGCTGTGGCAGCAAAAGCTGGACGTTTGTCTTTTTTCCTCTGGGGGGCGCCGAAAGTGAAAACCGGTGTTTTTGAGGCTAGAGTGCGCAGGAAAGCAGAGAGGGCCAAATTGTCTGGGGCATTTGACGGGGTTCCAGGAGGCAGTGAGGACCAGCATGACTTTTCCCCGCTGGCACCTTTGCTGTGGCAGCAAAAGCTGGACGTTTGTCTTTTTTCCTCTGGGGGGCGCCGAAAGTGAAAACCGGTGTTTTTGAGGCTAGAGTGCGCAGGAAAGCAGAGAGGGCCAAATTGTCTGGGGCATTTGAAGGGGTTCCAGGAGGCAGTGAGGACCAGCATCACTTTTCCCCGCTGGCACCTTTGCTGTGGCAGCAAAAGCTGGACGTTTGTCTTTTTTGCTCCGGAGGGCGCTGATAGTGAAAAAAGGTGCTTTTGAGGCTAGAGTGCGCAGGAAAGCAGAGAGGGCCAAATTGTCTGGGGCATTTGAAGGGGTTCCAGGGAGGCAGTGAGGACCAACCACACTTTTCCCCGCTGGCACCTTTGCTGTGGCAGCAAAAGCTGGACGTTTGTCTTTTTTCCTCTGGGGGGCGCCGAAGTGAAAAAAGGTGCTTTTGAGGCTAGAGTGCGCAGGAAAGCAGAGAGGGCCAAATTGTCTGGGGCATTTGAAGGGGTTCCAGGAGGCAGTGAGGACCAGCATCACTTTTCCCCGCTGGCACCTTTGCTGTGGCAGCAAAAGCTGGACGTTTGTCTTTTTTCCTCCGGAGGGCGCCAAAAGTGAAAAAAGGTGCTTTTGAGGCTAGAGTGCGCAGGGAAAGCAGAGAGGGCCAAATTGTCTGGGGCATTTGAAGGGGTTCCAGGGAGGCAGTGAGGACCAGCATCACTTTTCCCGCTGGCACCTTTGCTGTGGCAGCAAAAGCTGGACGTTTTTTTTTTTTCTTCTGGGGGGCGCCGAAAGTGAAAAAAGGTGCTTTTGAGGCTAGAGTGCGCAGGAAAGCAGAGAGGGCCAAATTGTCTGGGGCATTTGAAGGGGTTCCAGGAGGCAGTGAGGACCAGCATCACTTTTCCCCGCTGGCACCTTTGCTGTGGCAGCAAAAGCTGGACGTTGTCTTTTTTCCTCTGGGGGCGCCGAAAGTGAAAACCGGTGTTTTTGAGGCTAGAGTGCGCAGGAAAGCAGTAGAGGCCAAATTGTCTGGGGCATTTGAAGGGGTTCCAGGAGGGCAGTGAGGACCAGCATCACTTTTCCCGCTGGGCACCTTTGCTGTGGCAGCAAAAGCTGGACGTTTGTCTTTTTCCTCTGGGGGGCGCCGAAAGTGAAATAGGTGCTTTTGAGGCTAGAGTGCGCAGGAAAGCAGAGAGGGCCAAATTGTGTGGGGCATTTGAAGGGGTTCCAGGAGGCAGTGAGGACCAGCATCACTTTTCCCCGCTGGCACCTTTGCTGTGGCAGCAAAAGCTGGACGTTTGTCTTTTTTCCTCCGGAGGGCGCCGAAAGTGAAAAAACGTGCTTTTGAGGCTAGAGTGCGCAGGAAAGCAGAGAGGGCCAAATTGTCTGGGGCATTTGAAGGGGTTCCAGGAGGCAGTGAGGACCAGCATGACTTTTCCCCGCTGGCACCTTTGCTGTGGCAGCAAAAGCTGGACGTTTGTCTTTTTTCCTCTGGGGGGCGCCGAAAGTGAAAACCGGTGTTTTTGAGGCTAGAGTGCACAGGAAAGCAGAGAGGGCCAAATTGTCTGGGGCATTTGAAGGGGTTCCAGGAGGCAGTGAGGGACCAGCATCACTTTTCCCCGCTGGCACCTTTGCTGTGGCAGCAAAAGCTGGACGTTTGTCTTTTTTGCTCCAAACAGCGCTGAAAGTGAAAAACGGTGTTTTTGAGGCTAGAGTGCGCAGGAAAGCAGAGAGGGCCAAATTGTCTGGGGCATTTGACGGGGTTCCAGGAGGCAGTGAGGACCAGCATCACTTTTCCCCGCTGGCACCTTTGCTGTGGCAGCAAAAGCTGGACGTTTGTCTTTTTTCCTCTGGGGGGCGCCGGAAAGTGAAAAAAGGTGCTTTTGAGGCTAGAGTGCGCAGGAAAGCAGAGAGGGCCAAATTGTCTGGGGCATTTGAAGGGGTTCCAGGAGGCAGTGAGGACCAGCATGACTTTTCCCGCTGGCACCTTTGCTGTGGCAGCAAAAGCTGGACGTTTGTCTTTTTTCCTCCGGAGGGCGCTGATAGTGAAAAAAGGTGCTTTTGAGGCTAGAGTGCGCAGGAAAGCAGAGAAGGGCCAAATTGTCTGGGGCATTTGAAGGGGTTCCAGGAGGCAGTGAGGACCAGCATCACTTTTCCCCGCTGGCACCTTTGCTGTGGCAGCAAAAGCTGGACGTTTGTCTTTTTTCCTCTGGGGGGCGCCGAAAGTGAAAACCGGTGTTTTTGAGGCTAGAGTGCGCAGGAAAGCAGAGAGGGGCCAAATTGTCTGGGCATTTGAAGGGGTTCCAGGAGGCAGTGAGGACCAGCATCACTTTTCCCCGCTGGCACCTTTGCTGTGGCAGCAAAAGCTGGACGTTTGTCTTTTTTGCTCCAAAACAGCGCTGAAAGTGAAAACCGGTGTTTTTGAGGCTAGAGTGCGCAGGAAAGCAGAGAGGGCCAAATTGTCTGGGGCATTTGAAGGGGTTCCAGGAGGCAGTGAGGACCAGCATCACTTTCCCCGCTGGCACCTTTGGCTGTGGCAGCAAAAGCTGGACGTTTGTCTTTTTTCCTCTGGGGGGCGCCGAAAGTGAAAAAAGGTGCTTTGAGGCTAGAGTGCGCAGGAAAGCAGAGAGGGCCAAATTGTCTGGGGCATTTGAAGGGGTTCCAGGAGGCAGTGAGGACCAGCATCACTTTTCCCCGCTGGCACCTTTGCTGTGGCAGCAAAAGCTGGACGTTTGTCTTTTTTTCCTCCGGAGGGCGCTGATAGTGAAAAAAAGGTGCTTTTGAGGCTAGAGTGTGCAGGAAAGCAGAGAGGGCCAAATTGTCTGGGGCATTTGAAGGGGTTCCAGGAGGCAGTGAGGACCAGCATCACTTTTCCCCGCTGGCACCTTTGCTGTGGCAGCAAAAGCTGGACGTTTGTCTTTTTTCCTCTGGGGGGCGCCGAAAGTGAAAACCGGTGTTTTTGAGGCTAGAGTGCGCAGAAAGCAGAGAGGGCCAAATTGTCTGGGGCATTTGAAGGGGTTCCAGGAGGCAGTGAGGACCAGCATCACTTTCCCCGCTGGCACCTTTGCTGGTGGCAGCAAAAGCTGGACGGTTGTCTTTTTGTTCCAAACAGCGCTGAAAGTGAAAACCGGTGTTTTTGAGGCTAGAGTGCGCAGGAAAGCAGAGAGGGCCAAATTGTCTGGGGCATTTGACGGGGTTCCAGGAGGCAGTGAGGACCAGCATCACTTTTCCCCGCTGGCACCTTTGCTGTGGCAGCAAAAGCTGGACGTTTGTCTTTTTCCTCTGGGGGGCGCCGAAAGTGAAAACCGGTGTTTTTGAGGCTAGAGTGCGCAGGAAAGCAGAGAGGGCCAAATTGTCTGGGGCATTTGAAGGGTTCTAGGAGGCAGTGAGGACCAGCATGACTTTTCCCCGCTGGCACCTTTGCTGTGGCAGCAAAAGCTGGACGTTTGTCTTTTTTCCTCTGGGGGGCGCCGAAAGTGAAAACCGGTGTTTTTGAGGCTAGAGTGCGCAGGAAAGCAGAGAGGGCCAAATTGTCTGGGGCATTTGAAGGGGTTCCAGGAGGCAGTGAGGACCAGCATCACTTTTCCCCGCTGGCACCTTTGCTGTGGCAGCAAAAGCTGGACGTTTGTCTTTTTTCCTCTTGGGGGGCGCCGAAAGTGAAAAAGGTGCTTTTTGAGGCTAGAGTGCGCAGGAAAGCAGAGGGCCAAATTGTCTGGGGCATTTGAAGGGGTTCCAGGAGGCAGTGAGGACCAGCATCACTTTTCCCCGCTGGCACCTTTGCTGTGGCAGCAAAGCTGGACGTTTGTCTTTTTCCTCCGGAGGGCGCTGATAGTGAAAAAAAGGTGCTTTTGAGGCTAGAGTGCCGCAGAAAGCAGAGAGGGCAAATTGTGTGGGGCATTTGAAGGGGTTCCAGGAGGCAGTGAGGACCAGCATGACTTTTCCCGCTGGCACCTTTGCTGTGGCAGCAAAAGCTGGACGTTTGTCTTTTTTCCTCTGGGGGGCGCCGAAAGTGAAAACCGGTGTTTTTGAGGCTAGAGTGCGCAGGAAAGCAGAGAGGGCCAAATTGTCTGGGGCATTTGAAGGGGTTCCAGAGGCAGTAGACCAGAGGCATGATTTTCCCCGCTGGCACCTTTGCTGTGGCAGCAAAAGCTGGACGTTTGTCTTTTTCCTCTGGGGGGCGCCGAAAGTGAAAACCGGTGTTTTTGAGGCTAGAGTGCGGCAGGAAAGCAGAGAGGGCCAAATTGTCTGGGGCATTTGAAGGGGTTCCAGGAGGCAGTGAGGACCAGCATCACTTTCCCCGCTGGCACCTTTGCTGTGGCAGCAAAGCTGGACGTTTGTCTTTTTTGCTCCAAACAGCGAAAAGTGAAAACCGGTGCTTTTGAGGCTAGAGTGCGCAGGAAAGCAGAGAGGCCAAATTGTCTGGGGCATTTGACGGGGTTCCAGGAGGCAGTGAGGACCAGCATCACTTTTCCCCGCTGGCACCTTTGCTGTGGCAGCAAAAGCTGGACGTTTGTCTTTTTCCATCTGGGGGAGCCGAAAGTGAAAACCGGTGTTTTTGAGGCTAGAGTGCGCAGGAAAGCAGAGAGGCCAAATGTCTGGGGCATTTGAAGGGGTTCCAGGGAGGCAGTGAGGACCAGCATGACTTTTCCCCGCTGGCACCTTTGCTGTGGCAGCAAAAGCTGGACGTTTGTCTTTTTTCCTCTGGGGGGGCGCCGAAAGTGAAAACCGGTGTTTTTGAGTCTAGAGTGCGCAGGAAAGCAGAGAGGGCCAAATTGTCTGGGGCATTTGAAGGGGTTCCAGGAGGCAGTGAGGACCAGCATCACTTTTCCCCGCTGGCACCTTTGCTGTGCCAGCAAAGCTGGACGTTTGTCTTTTTTCCTCTGGGGCGCCGAAAGTGAAAAAAGGTGCTTTTGAGGCTAGAGTGCGCAGGAAAGCAGAGAGGGCCAAATTGTCTGGGGCATTTTGAAGGGGTTCCAGGAGGCAGTGAGGACCAGCATCACTTTTCCCCGCTGGCACCTTTGCTGTGGCAGCAAAAAGCTGGACGTTTGTCTTTTTTCCTCCGGAGGGCGCTGATAGTGAAAAAAGGTGCTTTTGAGGCTAGAGTGCGCAGGAAAGCAGAGAGGGCCAAATTGTCTGGGGCATTTGAAGGGGTTCCAGGAGGCAGTGAGGACCAGCATCACTTTTCCCCGCTGGCACCTTTGCTGTGGCAGCAAAAGCTGGACGTTTGTCTTTTTTCCTCTGGGGGGCGCCGAAAGTGAAAAACGGTGTTTTTGAGGCTAGAGTCGCAGGGAAAGCAGAGAGGGCCCAAATTCGTTTCTGGGGAATTTGAAAGGGGTTCGCAGGGAGGGCAGTGAGGACCAGCATGCACTTTTCCCCGCTGGCACCTTTGCTGTGGCTGCAAAAGCTGGACGGACGGTTGTCTTTTTTGTTCCAAACAGCGCTGAAAGTGAAAACCGGTGTTTTTGAGGCTAGAGTGCGCAGGAAAGCAGAGAGGGCCAAATTGTCTGGGGCATTTGACGGGGTTCCAGGAGGCAGTGAGGACCAGCATCACTTTTCCCCGCTGGCACCTTTGCTGTGGAAGCAAAAGCTGGACGTTTGTCTTTTTTCCTCTGGGGGGCGCCGAAAGTGAAAAAAGGTGCTTTTGAGGCTAGAGTGCGCAGGAAAGCAGAGAGGGCCAAATTGTGTGGGGCATTTGAAGGGGTTCCAGGAGGCAGTGAGGACCAGCATGACTTTTCCCCGCTGGCACCTTTGCTGTGGCAGCAAAAGCTGGACGTTTGTCTTTTTTCCTCTGGGGGGCGCCGAAAGTGAAAACCGGTGTTTTTGAGGCTAGAGTGCGCAGGAAAGCAGAGAGGGCCAAATTGTCTGGGGCATTTGAAGGGGTTCCAGGAGGCAGTGAGGACCAGCATCACTTTTCCCCGCTGGCACCTTTGCTGTGGCAGCAAAAGCTGGACGTTTGTCTTTTTTTCCTCTGGGGGGCGCCGAAAGTGAAAAAAGGTGCTTTTGAGGCTAGAGTGCGCAGGAAAGCAGAGAGGGCCAAATTGTCTGGGGCATTTGAAGGGGTTCCAGGAGGCAGTGAGGACCAGCATACTTTTCCCCGCTGGCACCTTTGCTGTGGCAGCAAAAGCTGGACGTTTGTCTTTTTTCCTCCGGAGGGCGCTGATAGTGAAAAAAAGGTGCTTTTGAGGCTAGAGTGCGCAGGAAAGCAGAGAGGGCCAAATTGTCTGGGGCATTTGAAGGGGTTCCAGGAGGCAGTGAGGACCAGCATCACTTTTCCCCGCTGGCACCTTTGCTGTGGCAGCAAAAGCTGGACGTTTGTCTTTTTTCCTCTGGGGGGCGCCGAAAGTGAAAAAAGGTGCTTTTGAGGCTAGAGTGCGCAGGAAAGCAGAGAGGGCCAAATTGTCTGGGGCATTTGAAGGGGTTCCAGGAGGCAGTGAGGACCAGCATCACTTTTCCCCGCTGGCACCTTTGCTGTGGCAGCAAAAGCTGGACGGTTGTCTTTTTTGTTCCAAACAGCGCTGAAAGTGAAAACCGGTGTTTTTGAGGCTAGAGTGCGCAGGAAAGCAGAGAGGGCCAAATTGTCTGGGGCATTTGAAGGGGTTCCAGGAGGCAGTGAGGACCAGCATCACTTTTCCCCGCTGGCACCTTTGCTGTGGCAGCAAAAGCTGGACGTTTGTCTTTTTTCCTCTGGGGGGCGCCGAAAGTGAAAACCGGTGTTTTTGAGGCTAGAGTGCGCAGGAAAGCAGAGAGGGCCAAATTGTCTGGGGCATTTGAAGGGGTTCCAGGAGGCAGTGAGGACCAGCATCACTTTTCCCCGCTGGCACCTTTGCTGTGGCAGCAAAAGCTGGACGGTTGTCTTTTTTGTTCCAAACAGCGCTGAAAGTGAAAACCGGTGTTTTTGAGGCTAGAGTGCGCAGGAAAGCAGAGAGGGCCAAATTGTCTGGGGCATTTGAAGGGGTTCCAGGAGGCAGTGAGGACCAGCATCACTTTTCCCCGCTGGCACCTTTGCTGTGGCAGCAAAAGCTGGACGTTTGTCTTTTTTGCTCCAAACAGCGCTGAAAGTGAAAACCGGTGTTTTTGAGGCTAGAGTGCGCAGGAAAGCAGAGAGGGCCAAATTGTCTGGGGCATTTGACGGGGTTCCAGGAGGCAGTGAGGACCAGCATGACTTTTCCCCGCTGGCACCTTTGCTGTGGCAGCAAAAGCTGGACGTTTGTCTTTTTTCCTCTGGGGGGCGCCGAAAGTGAAAAAAGGTGCTTTTGAGGCTAGAGTGCGCAGGAAAGCAGAGGGCCAAATTGTCTGGGGCATTTGAAGGGGTTCCAGGAGGCAGTGAGGACCAGCATCACTTTTCCCCGCTGGCACCTTTGCTGTGGCAGCAAAAGCTGGACGTTTGTCTTTTTTCCTCCGGAGGGCGCTGATAGTGAAAAAAAGGTGCTTTTGAGGCTAGAGTGCGCAGGAAAGCAGAGAGGGCCAAATTGTGTGGGGCATTTGAAGGGGTTCCAGGAGGCAGTGAGGACCAGCATGACTTTTCCCCGCTGGCACCTTTGCTGTGGCAGCAAAAGCTGGACGTTTGTCTTTTTTCCTCTGGGGGGCGCCGAAAGTGAAAACCGGTGTTTTTGAGGCTAGAGTGCGCAGGAAAGCAGAGAGGGCCAAATTGTCTGGGGCATTTGAAGGGGTTCCAGGAGGCAGTGAGGACCAGCATCACTTTTCCCCGCTGGCACCTTTGCTGTGGCAGCAAAAGCTGGACGCTTGTCTTTTTTCCTCTGGGGGGCGCCGAAAGTGAAAACCGGTGTTTTTGAGGCTAGAGTGCGCAGGAAAGCAGAGAGGGCCAAATTGTCTGGGGCATTTGACGGGGTTCCAGGAGGCAGTGAGGACCAGCATGACTTTTCCCCGCTGGCACCTTTGCTGTGGCAGCAAAAGCTGGACGTTTGTCTTTTTTCCTCTGGGGGGCGCCGAAAGTGAAAACCGGTGTTTTTGAGGCTAGAGTGCGCAGGAAAGCAGAGAGGGCCAAATTGTCTGGGGCATTTGAAGGGGTTCCAGGAGGCAGTGAGGACCAGCATGACTTTTCCCCGCTGGCACCTTTGCTGTGGCAGCAAAAGCTGGACGTTTGTCTTTTTTCCTCTGGGGGGCGCCGAAAGTGAAAACCGGTGTTTTTGAGGCTAGAGTGCGCAGGAAAGCAGAGAGGGCCAAATTGTCTGGGGCATTTGAAGGGGTTCCAGGAGGCAGTGAGGACCAGCATCACTTTTCCCCGCTGGCACCTTTGCTGTGGCAGCAAAAGCTGGACGTTTGTCTTTTTTCCTCTGGGGGGCGCCGAAAGTGAAAAAAGGTGCTTTTGAGGCTAGAGTTCGCAGGAAAGCAGAGAGGGCCAAATTGTCTGGGGCATTTGAAGGGGTTCCAGGAGGCAGTGAGGACCAGCATCACTTTTCCCCGCTGGCACCTTTGCTGTGGCAGCAAAAGCTGGACGGTTGTCTTTTTTGTTCCAAACAGCGCTGAAAGTGAAAACCGGTGTTTTTGAGGCTAGAGTGCGCAGGAAAGCAGAGAGGGCCAAATTGTCTGGGGCATTTGAAGGGGTTCCAGGAGGCAGTGAGGACCAGCATCACTTTTCCCCGCTGGCACCTTTGCTGTGGCAGCAAAAGCTGGACGTTTGTCTTTTTTGCTCCAAACAGCGCTGAAAGTGAAAACCGGTGTTTTTGAGGCTAGAGTGCGCAGGAAAGCAGAGAGGGCCAAATTGTCTGGGGCATTTGAAGGGGTTCCAGGAGGCAGTGAGGACCAGCATCACTTTTCCCCGCTGGCACCTTTGCTGTGGCAGCAAAAGCTGGACTTTTGTCTTTTTTGCTCCGGAGGGCGCTGATAGTGAAAAAAGGTGCTTTTGAGGCTAGAGTGCGCAGGAAAGCAGAGAGGGCCAAATTGTCTGGGGCATTTGAAGGGGTTCCAGGAGGCAGTGAGGACCAACCACACTTTTCCCCGCTGGCACCTTTGCTGTGGCAGCAAAAGCTGGACGTTTGTCTTTTTTCCTCTGGGGGGCGCCGAAAGTGAAAAAAGGTGCTTTTGAGGCTAGAGTGCGCAGGAAAGCAGAGAGGGCCAAATTGTCTGGGGCATTTGAAGGGGTTCCAGGAGGCAGTGAGGACCAGCATCACTTTTCCCCGCTGGCACCTTTGCTGTGGCAGCAAAAGCTGGACGTTTGTCTTTTTTCCTCCGGAGGGCGCTGATAGTGAAAAAAAGGTGCTTTTGAGGCTAGAGTGCGCAGGAAAGCAGAGAGGGCCAAATTGTCTGGGGCATTTGAAGGGGTTCCAGGAGGCAGTGAGGACCAGCATCACTTTTCCCCGCTGGCACCTTTGCTGTGGCAGCAAAAGCTGGACGTTTGTCTTTTTTCCTCTGGGGGGCGCCGAAAGTGAAAACCGGTGTTTTTGAGGCTAGAGTGCGCAGGAAAGCAGAGAGGGCCAAATTGTCTGGGGCATTTGACGGGGTTCCAGGAGGCAGTGAGGACCAGCATCACTTTTCCCCGCTGGCACCTTTGCTGTGGCAGCAAAAGCTGGACGTTTGTCTTTTTTCCTCTGGGGGGCGCCGAAAGTGAAAACCGGTGTTTTTGAGGCTAGAGTGCGCAGGAAAGCAGAGAGGGCCAAATTGTCTGGGGCATTTGAAGGGGTTCCAGGAGGCAGTGAGGACCAGCATGACTTTTCCCCGCTGGCACCTTTGCTGTGGCAGCAAAAGCTGGACGTTTGTCTTTTTTCCTCTGGGGGGCGCCGAAAGTGAAAGAAGGTGTTTTTGAGGCTAGAGTGCGCAGGAAAGCAGAGAGGGCCAAATTGTCTGGGGCATTTGAAGGGGTTCCAGGAGGCAGTGAGGACCAGCATCACTTTTCCCCGCTGGCACCTTTGCTGTGGCAGCAAAAGCTGGACGTTTGTCTTTTTTCCTCTGGGGGGCGCCGAAAGTGAAAAAAGGTGCTTTTGAGGCTAGAGTGCGCAGGAAAGCAGAGAGGGCCAAATTGTCTGGGGCATTTGAAGAGGTTCCAGGAGGCAGTGAGGACCAGCATCACTTTTCCCCGCTGGCACCTTTGCTGTGGCAGCAAAAGCTGGACGTTTGTCTTTTTTCCTCTGGGGGGCGCCGAAAGTGAAAAAAGGTGCTTTTGAGGCTAGAGTGTGCAGGAAAGTAGAGAGGGCCAAATTGTCTGGGGCATTTGAAGGGGTTCCAGGAGGCAGTGAGGACCAGCATTACTTTTCCCCGCTGGCACCTTTGCTGTGGCAGCAAAAGCTGGACGTTTGTCTTTTTTCCTCCGGAGGGCGCCGAAAGTGAAATAGGTGCTTTTGAGGCTAGAGTGCGCAGGAAAGCAGAGAGGGCCAAATTGTCTGGGGCATTTGAAGGGGTTCCAGGAGGCAGTGAGGACCAGCATCACTTTTCCCCGCTGGCACCTTTGCTGTGGCAGCAAAAGCTGGACGTTTGTCTTTTTTGCTCCGGAGGGCGCCGAAAGTGAAATCCGGTGTTTTTGAGGCTAGAGTGCGCAGGAAAGCAGAGAGGGCCAAATTGTCTGGGGCATTTGACGGGGTTCCAGGAGGCAGTGAGGACCAGCATGACTTTTCCCCGCTGGCACCTTTGCTGTGGCAGCAAAAGCTGGACGTTTGTCTTTTTTCCTCTGGGGGGCGCCGAAAGTGAAAACCGGTGTTTTTGAGGCTAGAGTGCGCAGGAAAGCAGAGAGGGCCAAATTGTCTGGGGCATTTGAAGGGGTTCCAGGAGGCAGTGAGGACCAGCATGACTTTTCCCCGCTGGCACCTTTGCTGTGGCAGCAAAAGCTGGACGTTTGTCTTTTTTCCTCTGGGGGGCGCCGAAAGTGAAAAACAGTGCTTTTGAGGCTAGAGTGCGCAGGAAAGCAGAGAGGGCCAAATTGTCTGGGGCATTTGAAGGGGTTCCAGGAGGCAGTGAGGACCAGCATGACTTTTCCCCGCTGGCACCTTTGCTGTGGCAGCAAAAGCTGGACGTTTGTCTTTTTTGCTCCGGAGGGCGCCGAAAGTGAAAAAAGGTGCTTTTGAGGCTAGAGTGCGCAGGAAAGCAGAGAGGGCCAAATTGTCTGGGGCATTTGAAGGGGTTCCAGGAGGCAGTGAGGACCAGCATCACTTTTCCCCGCTGGCACCTTTGCTGTGGCAGCAAAAGCTGGACGTTTGTCTTTTTTCCTCTGGGGGGCGCCGAAAGTGAAAAAAGGTGCTTTTGAGGCTAGAGTGTGCAGGAAAGTAGAGAGGGCCAAATTGTCTGGGGCATTTGAAGGGGTTCCAGGAGGCAGTGAGGACCAGCATCACTTTTCCCCGCTGGCACCTTTGCTGTGGCAGCAAAAGCTGGACGTTTGTCTTTTTTCCTCTGGGGGGCGCCGAAAGTGAAAACCGGTGTTTTTGAGGCTAGAGTGCGCAGGAAAGCAGAGAGGGCCAAATTGTCTGGGGCATTTGAAGGGGTTCCAGGAGGCAGTGAGGACCAGCATGACTTTTCCCCGCTGGCACCTTTGCTGTGGCAGCAAAAGCTGGACGTTTGTCTTTTTTCCTCTGGGGGGCGCCGAAAGTGAAAACCGGTGTTTTTGAGGCTAGAGTGCGCAGGAAAGCAGAGAGGGCCAAATTGTCTGGGGCATTTGAAGGGGTTCCAGGAGGCAGTGAGGACCAGCATGACTTTTCCCCGCTGGCACCTTTGCTGTGGCAGCAAAAGCTGGACGTTTGTCTTTTTTCCTCTGGGGGGCGCCGAAAGTGAAAACCGGTGTTTTTGAGGCTAGAGTGCGCAGGAAAGCAGAGAGGGCCAAATTGTCTGGGGCATTTGAAGGGGTTCCAGGAGGCAGTGAGGACCAGCATCACTTTTCCCCGCTGGCACCTTTGCTGTGGCAGCAAAAGCTGGACGTTTGTCTTTTTTCCTCTGGGGGGCGCCGAAAGTGAAAAAAGGTGCTTTTGAGGCTAGAGTGCGCAGGAAAGCAGAGAGGGCCAAATTGTCTGGGGCATTTGAAGGGGTTCCAGGAGGCAGTGAGGACCAGCATCACTTTTCCCCGCTGGCACCTTTGCTGTGGCAGCAAAAGCTGGACGTTTGTCTTTTTTCCTCTGGGGGGCGCCGAAAGTGAAAAAAGGTGCTTTTGAGGCTAGAGTGTGCAGGAAAGTAGAGAGGGCCAAATTGTCTGGGGCATTTGAAGGGGTTCCAGGAGGCAGTGAGGACCAGCATCACTTTTCCCCGCTGGCACCTTTGCTGTGGCAGCAAAAGCTGGACGTTTGTCTTTTTTCCTCCGGAGGGCGCCGAAAGTGAAATAGGTGCTTTTGAGGCTAGAGTGCGCAGGAAAGCAGAGAGGGCCAAATTGTCTGGGGCATTTGAAGGGGTTCCAGGAGGCAGTGAGGACCAGCATCACTTTTCCCCGCTGGCACCTTTGCTGTGGCAGCAAAAGCTGGACTTTTGTCTTTTTTGCTCCGGAGGGCGCTGATAGTGAAAAAAGGTGCTTTTGAGGCTAGAGTGCGCAGGAAAGCAGAGAGGGCCAAATTGTCTGGGGCATTTGAAGGGGTTCCAGGAGGCAGTGAGGACCAACCACACTTTTCCCCGCTGGCACCTTTGCTGTGGCAGCAAAAGCTGGACGTTTGTCTTTTTTCCTCTGGGGGGCGCCGAAAGTGAAAAAAGGTGCTTTTGAGGCTAGAGTGCGCAGGAAAGCAGAGAGGGCCAAATTGTCTGGGGCATTTGAAGGGGTTCCAGGAGGCAGTGAGGACCAGCATCACTTTTCCCCGCTGGCACCTTTGCTGTGGCAGCAAAAGCTGGACGTTTGTCTTTTTTCCTCCGGAGGGCGCTGATAGTGAAAAAAAGGTGCTTTTGAGGCTAGAGTGCGCAGGAAAGCAGAGAGGGCCAAATTGTCTGGGGCATTTGAAGGGGTTCCAGGAGGCAGTGAGGACCAGCATCACTTTTCCCCGCTGGCACCTTTGCTGTGGCAGCAAAAGCTGGACGTTTGTCTTTTTTCCTCTGGGGGGCGCCGAAAGTGAAAACCGGTGTTTTTGAGGCTAGAGTGCGCAGGAAAGCAGAGAGGGCCAAATTGTCTGGGGCATTTGACGGGGTTCCAGGAGGCAGTGAGGACCAGCATCACTTTTCCCCGCTGGCACCTTTGCTGTGGCAGCAAAAGCTGGACGTTTGTCTTTTTTCCTCTGGGGGGCGCCGAAAGTGAAAACCGGTGTTTTTGAGGCTAGAGTGCGCAGGAAAGCAGAGAGGGCCAAATTGTCTGGGGCATTTGAAGGGGTTCCAGGAGGCAGTGAGGACCAGCATGACTTTTCCCCGCTGGCACCTTTGCTGTGGCAGCAAAAGCTGGACGTTTGTCTTTTTTCCTCTGGGGGGCGCCGAAAGTGAAAACCGGTGTTTTTGAGGCTAGAGTGCGCAGGAAAGCAGAGAGGGCCAAATTGTCTGGGGCATTTGAAGGGGTTCCAGGAGGCAGTGAGGACCAGCATCACTTTTCCCCGCTGGCACCTTTGCTGTGGCAGCAAAAGCTGGACGTTTGTCTTTTTTCCTCTGGGGGGCGCCGAAAGTGAAAAAAGGTGCTTTTGAGGCTAGAGTGCGCAGGAAAGCAGAGAGGGCCAAATTGTCTGGGGCATTTGAAGAGGTTCCAGGAGGCAGTGAGGACCAGCATCACTTTTCCCCGCTGGCACCTTTGCTGTGGCAGCAAAAGCTGGACGTTTGTCTTTTTTCCTCTGGGGGACGCCGAAAGTGAAAAAAGGTGCTTTTGAGGCTAGAGTGTGCAGGAAAGTAGAGAGGGCCAAATTGTCTGGGGCATTTGAAGGGGTTCCAGGAGGCAGTGAGGACCAGCATTACTTTTCCCCGCTGGCACCTTTGCTGTGGCAGCAAAAGCTGGACGTTTGTCTTTTTTCCTCCGGAGGGCGACGAAAGTGAAATAGGTGCTTTTGAGGCTAGAGTGCGCAGGAAAGCAGAGAGGGCCAAATTGTCTGGGGCATTTGAAGGGGTTCCAGGAGGCAGTGAGGACCAGCATCACTTTTCCCCGCTGGCACCTTTGCTGTGGCAGCAAAAGCTGGACGTTTGTCTTTTTTGCTCCGGAGGGCGCCGAAAGTGAAATCCGGTGTTTTTGAGGCTAGAGTGCGCAGGAAAGCAGAGAGGGCCAAATTGTCTGGGGCATTTGACGGGGTTCCAGGAGGCAGTGAGGACCAGCATGACTTTTCCCCGCTGGCACCTTTGCTGTGGCAGCAAAAGCTGGACGTTTGTCTTTTTTCCTCTGGGGGGCGCCGAAAGTGAAAACCGGTGTTTTTGAGGCTAGAGTGCGCAGGAAAGCAGAGAGGGCCAAATTGTCTGGGGCATTTGAAGGGGTTCCAGGAGGCAGTGAGGACCAGCATGACTTTTCCCCGCTGGCACCTTTGCTGTGGCAGCAAAAGCTGGACGTTTGTCTTTTTTCCTCTGGGGGGCGCCGAAAGTGAAAAAAGGTGCTTTTGAGGCTAGAGTGCGCAGGAAAGCAGAGAGGGCCAAATTGTCTGGGGCATTTGAAGGGGTTCCAGGAGGCAGTGAGGACCAGCATGACTTTTCCCCGCTGGCACCTTTGCTGTGGCAGCAAAAGCTGGACGTTTGTCTTTTTTCCTCTGGGGGGCGCCGAAAGTGAAAAAAGGTGCTTTTGAGGCTAGAGTGCGCAGGAAAGCAGAGAGGGCCAAATTGTCTGGGGCATTTGAAGGGGTTCCAGGAGGCAGTGAGGACCAGCATCACTTTTCCCCGCTGGCACCTTTGCTGTGGCAGCAAAAGCTGGACGTTTGTCTTTTTTCCTCTGGGGGGCGCCGAAAGTGAAAAAAGGTGCTTTTGAGGCTAGAGTGTGCAGGAAAGTAGAGAGGGCCAAATTGTCTGGGGCATTTGAAGGGGTTCCAGGAGGCAGTGAGGACCAGCATCACTTTTCCCCGCTGGCACCTTTGCTGTGGCAGCAAAAGCTGGACGTTTGTCTTTTTTCCTCTGGGGGGCGCCGAAAGTGAAAACCGGTGTTTTTGAGGCTAGAGTGCGCAGGAAAGCAGAGAGGGCCAAATTGTCTGGGGCATTTGAAGGGGTTCCAGGAGGCAGTGAGGACCAGCATGACTTTTCCCCGCTGGCACCTTTGCTGTGGCAGCAAAAGCTGGACGTTTGTCTTTTTTCCTCCGGAGGGCGCCGAAAGTGAAATAGGTGCTTTTGAGGCTAGAGTGCGCAGGAAAGCAGAGAGGGCCAAATTGTCTGGGGCATTTGAAGGGGTTCCAGGAGGCAGTGAGGACCAGCATCACTTTTCCCCGCTGGCACCTTTGCTGTGGCAGCAAAAGCTGGACGTTTGTCTTTTTTCCTCTGGGGGGCGCCGAAAGTGAAAACCGGTGTTTTTGAGGCTAGAGTGCGCAGGAAAGCAGAGAGGGCCAAATTGTCTGGGGCATTTGAAGGGGTTCCAGGAGGCAGTGAGGACCAGCATCACTTTTCCCCGCTGGCACCTTTGCTGTGGCAGCAAAAGCTGGACGCTTGTCTTTTTTGCTCCAAACAGCGCTGAAAGTGAAAACCGGTGTTTTTGAGGCTAGAGTGCGCAGGAAAGCAGAGAGGGCCAAATTGTCTGGGGCATTTGACGGGGTTCCAGGAGGCAGTGAGGACCAGCATGACTTTTCCCCGCTGGCACCTTTGCTGTGGCAGCAAAAGCTGGACGTTTGTCTTTTTTCCTCTGGGGGGCGCCGAAAGTGAAAACCGGTGTTTTTGAGGCTAGAGTGCGCAGGAAAGCAGAGAGGGCCAAATTGTCTGGGGCATTTGAAGGGGTTCCAGGAGGCAGTGAGGACCAGCATGACTTTTCCCCGCTGGCACCTTTGCTGTGGCAGCAAAAGCTGGACGTTTGTCTTTTTTCCTCTGGGGGGCGCCGAAAGTGAAAACCGGTGTTTTTGAGGCTAGAGTGCGCAGGAAAGCAGAGAGGGCCAAATTGTCTGGGGCATTTGAAGGGGTTCCAGGAGGCAGTGAGGACCAGCATGACTTTTCCCCGCTGGCACCTTTGCTGTGGCAGCAAAAGCTGGACGTTTGTCTTTTTTCCTCTGGGGGGCGCCGAAAGTGAAAAAAGGTGCTTTTGAGGCTAGAGTGCGCAGGAAAGCAGAGAGGGCCAAATTGTCTGGGGCATTTGAAGGGGTTCCAGGAGGCAGTGAGGACCAGCATCACTTTTCCCCGCTGGCACCTTTGCTGTGGCAGCAAAAGCTGGACGTTTGTCTTTTTTCCTCTGGGGGGCGCCGAAAGTGAAAAAAGGTGCTTTTGAGGCTAGAGTGTGCAGGAAAGTAGAGAGGGCCAAATTGTCTGGGGCATTTGAAGGGGTTCCAGGAGGCAGTGAGGACCAGCATCACTTTTCCCCGCTGGCACCTTTGCTGTGGCAGCAAAAGCTGGACGTTTGTCTTTTTTCCTCCGGAGGGCGCCGAAAGTGAAATAGGTGCTTTTGAGGCTAGAGTGCGCAGGAAAGCAGAGAGGGCCAAATTGTCTGGGGCATTTGAAGGGGTTCCAGGAGGCAGTGAGGACCAGCATCACTTTTCCCCGCTGGCACCTTTGCTGTGGCAGCAAAAGCTGGACGTTTGTCTTTTTTGCTCCGGAGGGCGCCGAAAGTGAAATCCGGTGCTTTTGAGGCTAGAGTGCGCAGGAAAGCAGAGAGGGCCAAATTGTCTGGGGCATTTGAAGGGGTTCCAGGAGGCAGTGAGGACCAGCATCACTTTTCCCCGCTGGCACCTTTGCTGTGGCAGCAAAAGCTGGACGTTTGTCTTTTTTCCTCTGGGGGGCGCCGAAAGTGAAAAAAGGTGCTTTTGAGGCTAGAGTGCGCAGGAAAGCAGAGAGGGCCAAATTGTCTGGGGCATTTGAAGGGGTTCCAGGAGGCAGTGAGGACCAGCATCACTTTTCCCGCTGGCACCTTTGCTGTGGCAGCAAAAGCTGGACGTTTGTCTTTTTTGCTCCAAACAGCGCTGAAAGTGAAAACCGGTGTTTTTGAGGCTAGAGTGCGCAGGAAAGCAGAGAGGGCCAAATTGTCTGGGGCATTTGACGGGGTTCCAGGAGGCAGTGAGGACCAGCATGACTTTTCCCCGCTGGCACCTTTGCTGTGGCAGCAAAAGCTGGACGTTTGTCTTTTTTCCTCTGGGGGGCGCCGAAAGTGAAAACCGGTGTTTTTGAGGCTAGAGTGCGCAGGAAAGCAGAGAGGGCCAAATTGTCTGGGGCATTTGAAGGGGTTCCAGGAGGCAGTGAGGACCAGCATGACTTTTCCCCGCTGGCACCTTTGCTGTGGCAGCAAAAGCTGGACGTTTGTCTTTTTTGCTCCGGAGGGCGCTGATAGTGAAAAAAGGTGCTTTTGAGGCTAGAGTGCGCAGGAAAGCAGAGAGGGCCAAATTGTCTGGGGCATTTGAAGGGGTTCCAGGAGGCAGTGAGGACCAGCATCACTTTTCCCCGCTGGCACCTTTGCTGTGGCAGCAAAAGCTGGACGTTTGTCTTTTTTCCTCCGGAGGGCGCCAAAAGTGAAAAAAGGTGCTTTTGAGGCTAGAGTGCGCAGGAAAGCAGAGAGGGCCAAATTGTCTGGGGCATTTGAAGGGGTTCCAGGAGGCAGTGAGGACCAGCATCACTTTTCCCCGCTGGCACCTTTGCTGTGGCAGCAAAAGCTGGACGTTTGTCTTTTTTCCTCCGGAGGGCGCCAAAAGTGAAAAAAGGTGCTTTTGAGGCTAGAGTGCGCAGGAAAGCAGAGAGGGCCAAATTGTCTGGGGCATTTGAAGGGGTTCCAGGAGGCAGTGAGGACCAGCATCACTTTTCCCCGCTGGCACCTTTGCTGTGGCAGCAAAAGCTGGACGTTTTTTTTTTTTTCTTCTGGGGGGCGCCGAAAGTGAAAAAAGGTGCTTTTGAGGCTAGAGTGCGCAGGAAAGCAGAGAGGGCCAAATTGTCTGGGGCATTTGAAGGGGTTCCAGGAGGCAGTGAGGACCAGCATCACTTTTCCCCGCTGGCACCTTTGCTGTGGCAGCAAAAGCTGGACGTTTGTCTTTTTTCCTCTGGGGGGCGCCGAAAGTGAAAACCGGTGTTTTTGAGGCTAGAGTGCGCAGGAAAGCAGAGAGGGCCAAATTGTCTGGGGCATTTGAAGGGGTTCCAGGAGGCAGTGAGGACCAGCATCACTTTTCCCCGCTGGCACCTTTGCTGTGGCAGCAAAAGCTGGACGCTTGTCTTTTTTGCTCCAAACAGCGCTGAAAGTGAAAACCAGTGTTTTTGAGGCTAGAGTGCGCAGGAAAGCAGAGAGGGCCAAATTGTCTGGGGCATTTGACGGGGTTCCAGGAGGCAGTGAGGACCAGCATGACTTTTCCCCGCTGGCACCTTTGCTGTGGCAGCAAAAGCTGGACGTTTGTCTTTTTTCCTCTGGGGGGCGCCGAAAGTGAAAACCGGTGTTTTTGAGGCTAGAGTGCGCAGGAAAGCAGAGAGGGCCAAATTGTCTGGGGCATTTGAAGGGGTTCCAGGAGGCAGTGAGGACCAGCATCACTTTTCCCCGCTGGCACCTTTGCTGTGGCAGCAAAAGCTGGACGTTTGTCTTTTTTCCTCTGGGGGGCGCCGAAAGTGAAAACCGGTGTTTTTGAGGCTAGAGTGCGCAGGAAAGCAGAGAGGGCCAAATTGTCTGGGGCATTTGAAGGGGTTCCAGGAGGCAGTGAGGACCAGCATCACTTTTCCCGCTGGCACCTTTGCTGTGGCAGCAAAAGCTGGACGTTTGTCTTTTTTCCTCTGGGGGGCGCCGAAAGTGAAAAAAGGTGCTTTTGAGGCTAGAGTGCGCAGGAAAGCAGAGAGGGCCAAATTGTCTGGGGCATTTGAAGGGGTTCCAGGAGGCAGTGAGGACCAGCATCACTTTTCCCCGCTGGCACCTTTGCTGTGGCAGCAAAAGCTGGACGTTTGTCTTTTTTCCTCTGGGGGGCGCCGAAAGGGAAAAAAAGGTGCTTTTGAGGCTAGAGTGTGCAGGAAAGTAGAGAGGGCCAAATTGTCTGGGGCATTTGAAGGGGTTCCAGGAGGCAGTGAGGACCAGCATCACTTTTCCCCGCTGGCACCTTTGCTGTGGCAGCAAAAGCTGGACGTTTGTCTTTTTTCCTCCGGAGGGCGCCGAAAGTGAAATAGGTGCTTTTGAGGCTAGAGTGCGCAGGAAAGCAGAGAGGGCCAAATTGTCTGGGGCATTTGAAGGGGTTCCAGGAGGCAGTGAGGACCAGCATCACTTTTCCCCGCTGGCACCTTTGCTGTGGCAGCAAAAGCTGGACGTTTGTCTTTTTTGCTCCGGAGGGCGCCGAAAGTGAAATCCGGTGCTTTTGAGGCTAGAGTGCGCAGGAAAGCAGAGAGGGCCAAATTGTCTGGGGCATTTGAAGGGGTTCCAGGAGGCAGTGAGGACCAGCATCACTTTTCCCCGCTGGCACCTTTGCTGTGGCAGCAAAAGCTGGACGTTTGTCTTTTTTGCTCCAAACAGCGCTGAAAGTGAAAACCGGTGTTTTTGAGGCTAGAGTGCGCAGGAAAGCAGAGAGGGCCAAATTGTCTGGGGCATTTGACGGGGTTCCAGGAGGCAGTGAGGACCAGCATGACTTTCCCCCGCTGGCACCTTTGCTGTGGCAGCAAAAGCTGGACGTTTGTCTTTTTCCTCTGGGGGGCGCCGAAAGTGAAAACCGGTGTTTTTGAGGCTAGAGTGCGCAGGAAAGCAGAGAGGGCCAAATTGTCTGGGGCATTTGAAGGGGTTCCAGGAGGCAGTGAGGACCAGCATGACTTTTCCCCGCTGGCACATTTGCTGTGGCAGCAAAAGCTGGACGTTTGTCTTTTTTGCTCGGAGGGCGCTGATAGTGAAAAAAGGTGCTTTTGAGGCTAGAGTGCGCAGGAAAGCAGAGAGGGCCAAATTGTCTGGGGCATTTGAAGGGGTTCCAGGAGGCAGTGAGGACCAGCATCACTTTTCCCCGCTGGCACCTTTGCTGTGGCAGCAAAAGCTGGACGTTTGTCTTTTTTCCTCCGGAGGGCGCCAAAAGTGAAAAAAGGTGCTTTTGAGGCTAGGAGTGCGCAGGAAAGCAGAGAGGGCCAAATTGTCTGGGGCATTTGAAGGGGTTCCAGGAGGCAGTGAGGACCAGCATCACTTTTCCCCGCTGGCACCTTTGCTGTGGCAGCAAAAGCTGGACGTTTGTCTTTTTTCCTCCGGAGGGCGCCAAAAGTGAAAAAAGGTGCTTTGAGGCTAGAGTGCGCAGGAAAGCAGAGAGGGCCAAATTGTCTGGGGCATTTGAAGGGTTCCAGGAGGCAGTGAGGACCAGCATCACTTTTCCCCGCTGGCACCTTTGCTGTGGCAGCAAAAGCTGGACGTTTTTTTTTTTTCTTCTGGGGGGCGCCGAAAGTGAAAAAAGGTGCTTTGAGGGCTAGAGTGCGCAGGAAAGCAGAGAGGGCCAAATTGTCTGGGGCATTTGAAGGGGTTCCAGGAGGCAGTGAGGACCAGCATCACTTTTCCCCGCTGGCACCTTTGCTGTGGCAGCAAAAGCTGGACGTTTGTCTTTTTTTTCCTCTGGGGGGCGCCGAAAGTGAAAACCGGTGTTTTTGAGGCTAGAGTGCGCAGAAAGCAGAGAGGGCCAAATTGTCTGGGGCATTTGAAGGGGTTCCAGGAGGCAGTGAGGACCAGCATCACTTTTCCCCGCTGGCACCTTTGCTGTGGCAGCAAAAGCTGGACGCTTGTCTTTTTTGCTCCAAACAGCGCTGAAAGTGAAAACCAGTGTTTTTGAGGCTAGAGTGCGCAGGAAAGCAGAGAGGGCCAAATTGTCTGGGGCATTTGACGGGGTTCCAGGAGGCAGTGAGGGACCAGCATGACTTTTCCCCGCTGGCACCTTTGCTGTGGCAGCAAAAGCTGGACGTTTGTCTTTTTTCCTCTGGGGGGCGCCGAAAGTGAAAACCGGTGTTTTTGAGGCTAGAGTGCGCAGGAAAGCAGAGAGGGCCAAATTGTCTGGGGCATTTGAAGGGGTTCCAGGAGGCAGTGAGGACCAGCATCACTTTTCCCCGCTGGCACCTTTGCTGTGGCAGCAAAAGCTGGACGTTTGTCTTTTTTCCTCTGGGGGGCGCCGAAAGTGAAAAAAGGTGCTTTTGAGGCTAGAGTGCGCAGGAAAGCAGAGAGGGCCAAATTGTCTGGGGCATTTGAAGGGGTTCCAGGAGGCAGTGAGGACCAGCATGACTTTTCCCCGCTGGCACCTTTGCTGTGGCAGCAAAAGCTGGACGTTTGTCTTTTTTCTCCGGAGGCGCCTGATAGTGAAAAAAAAGGTGCTTTTGAGGCTAGAGTGCGCAGGAAAGCAGAGAGGGCCAAATTGTCTGGGGCATTTGAAGGGGTTCCAGGAGGCAGTGAGGACCAGCATCACTTTTCCCCGCTGGCACCTTTGCTGTGGCAGCAAAAGCTGGACGTTTGTCTTTTTTTCCTCTGGGGGGCGCCGAAAGTGAAAAACCGGTGTTTTTGAGGCTAGAGTGCGCAGGAAAGCAGAGAGGCCAAATTGTCTGGGGCATTTGAAGGGGTTCCAGGAGGCAGTGAGGACCAGCATCACTTTTCCCCGCTGGCACCTTTGCTGTGGCAGCAAAAGCTGGACGCTTGTCTTTTTTGCTCCAAACAGCGCTGAAAGTGAAAACGGTGTTTTTGAGGCTAGAGTGCGCAGGAAAGCAGAGAGGGCCAAATTGTCTGGGGCATTTGACGGGGTTCCAGGAGGCAGTGAGGACCAGCATGACTTTTCCCCGCTGGCACCTTTGCTGTGGCAGCAAAAGCTGGACGTTTGTCTTTTTTCCTCTGGGGGGCGCCGAAAGTGAAAACCGGTGTTTTTGAGGCTAGAGTGCGCAGGAAAGCAGAGAGGGCCAAATTGTCTGGGGCATTTGAAGGGGTTCCAGGAGGCAGTGAGGACCAGCATGACCTTTTCCCGCTGGCACCTTTGGCTGTG